>NC_072738.1:73364533-73664533 GCF_026930045.1 Uloborus diversus
TATTTTCAATGCAAACATAAATATCATTAAAAGTGTGGCTGAGTGACTCGTGAAAAAGCAGTAATTGTGCATGTGAAATCACAGGTTGTGTCATACACAGTCCTGTCCATGTGAGCATCTGACGGGAAAAAAAAGAAACATTTAAGAGATATTTAGTGGCACGGATTCGAACTGGCGCCATTCTGATTAACAGTACGACGCTCCAACAAACCTAGCAACTGTGCCTTCCATTTCGAATGCTATTCATTGAAGGAATGCGTAATAAAACACAGTAAAAAAGTTTTTTCCCGAAAAAAATATAGTAAGATCATGCGTCTATGTTTTGTCATTAGCCAGCATGATACGATTTAAAATTATTCGTAAAACATGGAATTTGATTAAAGAATGAGGAAGATCTCACGTAGAGATTGAAGCAAACATTCCAGAGAAGTAATAAATTCGGTTGAAAAAATAAGTGTTTTTATTTTTGAATATTCAACAATTTCCCATAGCAGGCTTCTTTAACCTGTACGGCTTAAAAGCCCGCACTTGTTTTTCTTTTAATCGAATTCAAAACCAAAACCAGTTGAACTGAGTCCGTTTTTTAAGTGTAATTTTTCGAACGTAGACAATTTTTTTTTTTTTTTCAGCCGAAAGCAGAGGAGTAGAAAATGATTTTTTACTAATGAAGTTGATAATAATTTTAATGTTTTATATCGTATTTGAATAAATAATTAAAGATTTACTGGTTGAAACTCGTAGTTTTAATTTGGCGTAGTATATTTTCATTTGTACAAAAGTTCGAACACTGCTATTAGAAAAATCTACATTTCAGTATACAATAAAAATGTTTTTCTGCACAAAAAGGATTCCCTTGAGGTATATCTAATACTTTTTTTTATGCTTACATTATGCTCAGTGGTCTGGACGGAGTCAAAGCTTAAAAAAAAAAAGGGAAGAACACCCTTCGATTAGCAGTCAACTTATCTGAATGATAACTGTAGGCTGCATAAAGGAGTCGAAACACCAAATAGCATTCCCACTGCATTTATTTTATTACGTGTGTTATCTGTTGTATGTTATGAGTACATGTAATGCGTAATATTACTGTAAATTTGCTATTATGTCGGACAGCCCGAATTGGCCCGAAGTTCAGACAGTTTATAGCCGAACGCTCTACCGAAAAAAAAAAAAACCCACAGGTAATTTTAAGTTTTTTTTCTTGCCGAGAAGTGTTTTTATTTCTGAAAAATTTTTTACAATTTGTTATCCAGGCTGTTTGAACCGTTATAACTTAGATGGCAGCACGTGTTCATCATTTAATAGCACGGTTAAAATACAAAATAATTTGAACTAAGTTCTTTATTAAGCGTAAATTTTCAAATGTAGTAAAAATGTGATACGCTATTTGCTTTTTTGCAAAAAGAAGAAAAATATATATATTACCCTTTAAATTGAGTAGTATTTTTTTTATTTGTACAAAGAGTCAAAAACTCATTAGAAGAATCTATATTTCAACATACGATTTATTATATTTTACTGAACAAAAAACAATTCCAACGTAGTCTGAAATCTTAAACCTGATACTTATATTTTCGCTTACATTATGCTTTAATTTTCTTCCCGGAGCCAAAGCTTTAAAAAAAAAAAACTTACAATTGAGTATTAATTTAGCTCCGTGTTGCATCAAGTTTTCATAACAGCTATGAGCGTTTTTACCTCATGTATTCCCTCATATTTGTTATTCATTGTTCATGTAATGCGCGATATATTTCTAATTTTTTGATGCAGATTGTCCGGACGTGGGCCCGAACACGCATTCTCCTGATTACCAGTCGAACGCTCTGCCGATCAAGCTATTCAGCTCTGTCGGTAAAATTGCAAGTTAAAGTTATAAATTTAACCGAAAACCTCATTCTGGTTCTTTAAAACAGGTTTTTTTTGCCCGAAAAAACAATTTTTAGACCGTGGGTCTATTTTTCGTCAGTAGCCTGCACGATAAGCTTTAAAATAAGGTGTAAATCAAAGAAATCGATCAAGAATTGAGGAAAATCTCGCGTAGAAACCAAAAACAGGCTACAGAAATAATATATAAGGATAGTGTAGATGAGATTTAGAAAATATGCAACGAGACAATAACATCCTGGCCCTTTGGACATTTTATGGTTTATACACTTGATAAAAAATTAAATCGAAACTTTTCAAGGAGTTTGAAATACTTATTTAATTAGTTTAAGAACTCTTGAGCAATGAAAATTATTTATGGCACTTCATTTGCACTTTGCAGTCTCTGACAGCTTAGTCTTGATTGTATCATTTTACAAATTTGAACATTGTAAGAAAAACCTGTTTTAAATGCAAAAATAGATAAATAAAGAATTTTCATAACAACATTTTTTTTTTCAATCACAAGTAGTGCAGAAAAAGAATAGAAGGGTGTAATATTTTTTTACTCGTGATAAACAAATTAACAGTATGCAGTAGAAGTGAGATAAAAGTAAGCGATAACGAAAGAACTTTAAAACATTGAACTCAGGATTAAATAATTAGCAAGGTAGGAAATATGTGAGTCACAAAAATTTATCTCGAGTAATATGCTTCAGCAACGCGAGAACCATGCTTTTTGCATTTTTTATACGCACGACATATCAAGAAGCTGAATTTGGGACACTTTTGCATCCCCCTTCTTTTTGAATTGGTTAGAATTTTTTTAAATTTGAAGTTTATAACTACATTTACCCAATTTTTCAAAGTTTTCAAGCACTTGGAAATTAAATTAAATTTTTTCTAGTAGGGGAATGTGGAGCAAAGTGAAATGGTTAAGATGACTGAGCTTTTTCAAAATGAACAAATTGGAAATTTTTTTGAAAATTACAATACATAAAGAAAAAACTTTCTATTGTATAATAAAACTGACATTAAAACAGTATTTTTTTATTTTTGGCAGTAAATTTGTGCCTTCAAAAGAAAGTAGAAAATTTTACTTTTTTTCAATAGGGCAAAGTGAAAAATGAAATTTCTTTCCAGTGAAATATTTTTCATTCAATTATAGAAAATATTTTTTATCAAATGAATCAGTAAGTAAAAGGTTTAATAAGTAAATGAAACGATACTGAAACAATAAACTGAAAATTAAATTAATTAATAAATATATGAAAAAATTTAATGAACAAGTAAAAGAATGAATGAATAAGAAAATAAGTGAATAAATATATCAGTGAATTACTAAATGGAGAAATGTAAATAAATGAATTAATACATGAATACGCAAGTGATTTAGTAGATGAATGAGCGAGTAAACAAAATAAACTATTTCACTTTGTCCCGCATATACTTGACTGATTGTGGAAAATATTTAAAACACAAATAAGCTTAATATTAACTAAATAAATATTTTACAGAGTTTAAGAAGGCCTCAATTATTATTTTAAATGCTAATAACAAGAACTTTTTCACTTTTTAATAACAAAAATAGTTTTTGACTTGCTATGAAATATTACAACATGAGTATCAATTTTTGAAAATTGCCTGTAGTATCATATGCTTTAATCCTCAGTGGTATATTTTACTGACTGGAATCGATTACATGTGTTACTATATAGTTAAAATATATTACTAACTAGCTGTACCCGACGCGCGTTGCTACGCCAACAAAAAAATACATCATTATACTGATTTTCATGACAATCGGTTGAACGGGGCAGAAGTTGCTACTCTGCAGTGCCACCTGGTGGCGAGTGGCTTCAATGAGCATATTATGCACCTTCTCCGTGGAAAAATACATATATATAGCAATTTTCATAATAATCGGCCCAAGTATCAAGTGAAGCTGTGACTATACTCAAATTTTGTACTCACGCAGTTTGCAAGATCAATCAATCGCTAAAAATATCAAACAGAAAAAGTTTTAAATCCCCCCGTTGCATGAAAAGCCATAAAACAATAAAGAAAGAATTTATTTGTTCAAACTCAAGAAAAATGGCAACAGCTAACTTCTTATCAATGAGATCTTTCACGCGAATTAATTTCTGCAGCCGATAATTTTATTCGTATTTATCCAATGGATTGTGACTTAAATTGGAAAAAAAAAGGAACTATCGATCGGATTTTTTTCGAACTGGTCTATAAACATTCCCAGTACCAAAAATAACAAACGGTGAAAGTTTCATTCAAATCTGCCGGGTAGTTTTTGAGTTCATGGATGACATACAGACAAACATTCATTTATATATATATATAGAATAGGTGGCACTAAAAGCAGAGTAATTATGTCACCAATTCCATTTGCCCCGCTATTTCACTTTGCCCCACATTCCCCTACTTTTCTCTTTAGGAACGAATCATGCATCTTTTGTTACTAGAAGGGCCCCAACAATGCTGGGGTCCTACGCTATTGCTTGTTGAGGTCATAGGCAAATACCGCACAGTTTATAGGTTTATATTTATTTTACGGTACTTACTTGAAAAGCAAAACATAATTCATCAGCAACGGAAAACTTCTTGAAGGGAAACAAATATAATAAACGCTACAAACATCATCATTCTAGCCACTTTTATAACCTATTACTTAATGCTTTAAACTTCCCAGCTTTCGAGTTTTTTTTTTTTTTTTTCTACATTTTACTTCTATCGTTTTGCGTAATATCTTTCATGAAGCCCATTATGATAATTGCCAACAATTCAACAGAACCAAGACGCAACATAAAAATACAGATTTGCTTCATATATTGCTAGTAAGAGCTTGCTCTGAATTTGTCAAAATATATTTCTTTTTTAAATTGGTGTGTGAAGGAATGGGTTAGCACATTTTTATGGAGCTATATATTTCTTATGAAGTTAGTTTAGAAACAGGCTATAACTTTATGAGTTTGAGAAAAGGGTTATAACGTAAAATGTTCTGCATAGTATGCGTTACAAATAAAGAATCGCAAATGTCCGGAAATGCTCCATTTAAAATTTCCATCATTTTAATATATGATTTTAAAGTGTTTGAAAAGCTAAGTGAGGACATTTAAGTGTAGAACACTTCATAAGATGCCACAAAAATCAAATACCATATTTCGCATAAACTTATTTGTAGTGAAATGATTGAAGAGTTTTGAGTGAATAATAAGTTTAGTAGTGAGGGATCTTCACTTTCGTGGACCTTAAAAATGACAAATACTTGTCATTAACTAAAACACTTTATAGAATACTAGTGGTACGCGCACGGCTTTGCCCGTAGTAGAAAATTAAAAGGTCATTTGGTTTGCCTGCATATTGACAAATAATGTATGATGAATTTCTCGCCAATTTGCTATGTTCATTTACTCGCCCATGTTATGGCAGTTTGCTCAGTCACGTTATGGTAATTTGCTCGTCCATGTTATGATAATTTGCTCGGTAAAATGTTCTTAAAACTTGGATAGAAAAAGAACAAAATTGAATTTTCGAAAAAAAAAATCGCTTCGAGGTGCACATCCACCATGCTGCAAACTAATTTTGTGCCAGAATTCATGAAAGTCGGCCGAACGGTCTAGGCGCTCTGCGCGTCTCAGAGATCTAGACATCCAGAGATCCAGACTTTCATCTTTATTATTAGTAAAGAAAAACTGCCCCGAATAATCGCATCACTCGAAACGAGGAGTCATTTTGAATGCCACAGATTTTTTAGGTCTTTTAAAATCTTCAATATCCAATAAAAAGAAAAGGCATTGGACTCGCAAAATAACTTGATGTTTGAATTTTGACGGATTTTCTTTCTTTAAGGTGTGATGAACCAATTTTGGTTATTTGGTAAAAGTCTATGTGTGTCTATTCGGCTATGTGTACATAAACTTTTCTATTGGCACTAGAGATGTAAAATTTCCGGAAATTTTGAAATGGTGGAAAAAAAACGGTTTTTTACCAGGTTTTTTCGGGGAAAATTGAAAAAATTGGAAAATTTGACTTTTTTTTTTATGAATAAAATTAGGGTTTCTTAATAGCTCTGTGTTTTTTATAACATATAAAGGGTTAAGCATTAAGAAATATATGCTATCCACACATCTGCTTGACAGAAATACATATAAAGGTAAGATTAATTAGAACAAAAAAAAACCTTTTGTTTTATAACTGAGAGCTTTCATGATCAAACCCCAGAAATAAGTCAAGTCGTAATTCAACCAATAATATTGGGTAATGTGTGTCTAATCGTAACAATTACATTTTCTATTTTAGATTGCCTTTGAAACTTGAAGTATTAATTGAAGTTTTCGACCTTCAAACATGATTGATTTTTTTTTTTTTTTTTTTGAAAGGAAAATAATACAATAACTTTACTGTCTGAAAATGAAAGCTATTGAGTTTTGATTTTTTCCAATCGAATCTCAAACCAAATCAAAACTAAATTTGTGTTTCTGAAGCTGAACCAAAACTTAAACTACAGTTTCAATTTATTCATACGGTCGTGCTAAGCACGGTAGTAAAAGTAGTCATACCAGCACTTTTGAACAAATTTAAGTTATTATAACCAAGTTGTTCTCTGTTTCGTATTTTACTTAATAAATAAAATGTTTTAGGGTCATTTGATCAAGAACTATTGTTTTGAAAAATTCTTTTAAAAAAAAAAGACATGTGAATCAAATATATGGAAGAGCCGCACTTTAAAATACAATATCTCAGCTTGAGCCCGGCTGCAAATTCCCCTTTTTTGCTTAGCACGGCAGTATACAGGGTGCGGCAAAAAAAAAAAAAAAAAAAAAAAAAAATATATATATATATATATATATATATATATATATATATATATATATATATATATATATATATATATATATATATATATATATATCGGACAAAAATTGTATCATCTAATGAAAGAAAGGTAATTTCATTTTAATGAGTGCCAAATTTATTTTTGTTTCTCATTTTATTAGAAAATAATTTACAATATATTACCTAGTTTATTTATTGTTTTTCGGTTTTCTTACAATTTTAAGCAAAATACCTGCTATTTTAAGTTGTTTAACCAAGTAGAACGACAGTTCGTTTGCTTCTTGTCCCTGGACAAACAGTATTTGAAACGGCGTGTCGTTTCAAGTGGCTTGGAAATGATAGTCGGGAATGTGTACAAAAATGAACAGTGAACATTTCAGTTAATCGTCAGGTCATCCAAAAGTGAGTTCAACAAATCCTTGGGTTTCCACGAGAGAAGTTGTTCGTAAGATTTAAATTTGTGACCGATAAGTGGGACTAAGGGAAAAAGCAGCTCAAACAGAAGTTTTACGAGTTCCAAAAAGTTCAGGCATTCGTATGACTCCAAAGATACCAGAAACGCTGGAAGAGATACTTTTCACTGATTTACCGTTCAACCTGCTCACATCCCCCAGAACCTTAGGATTTGGTCTGTAGACACTCCAAGCACCTTAGAAAGGGTTAGATATCGCAAAAATCCGAAGTTAGGCTTGATCTGAGATGGAACCATCACAAGCGACAAAAAATCTAGTTTTTTGTGGATGAGGGCCGTAAAATGAATCAAAAAGTAAACCAGAAGGACATTTTAGAAGTTATTGTACTTCTGTGGGCCTAAGAGCACTTCAGCATTGTAGACTGGACATTTTCCTTTAACCCTAGCGTCAATGACCGGGTACCCGGGTACCTTTTTGCGACTTTTATCATAATTTTTACGCTTTGTAACTAGGTCTTTGTAGAATTGCTTTTAATCCTTGCTATTTGCATGAATCTGAACTAAAGAAAGTTGTAACCGTGTTTTCAAAAAAAAATTTGGGGGGAGTTTTTTAGCTTTAAAATTTTTATACCGAGATTCAATAACCAGGTACCCGGGTACCCATTGCACTGCACGTCGAAAAATGCCCCTTCAAAATGCTTCTGACACCAATTTTTGATGACTCTCGTGTAAAATGAGCCCTTGAATCAAAGTATGACCACCGTTTTCCCCCATCATTCCCCCTCCCCCTTTGACATCGCGCCCCCAAATTGTATTACGTTTTCGGTAGTTGCACAGTAATTATTTATATTTGATAGGGAAAACAGCATTGTATTCACCATTAATATTCTTCTGAAGGGCTAGAGAAGTGTATTGTTCAAAAGCATGAACATTTGTAGCAAGTTGGGACACTCAAGCGCGTACCCTCCCCCCATCCAAAAAAAAATCTAAAAAATCCTCAGAAACGATTTTTTTTTTCTTTTATCGAAGGTTCGTTTTTCAATTTTTTCACTTATTTTCTTGGTGTAAAACCGAAGAATTGGACTCACTTCACATGCCCTAAAAATTTTTCGCGCTGTAAAAAAAAATAAATGAAAATTTATAAATACTTGAAAACATTGCATATTACATAAGAGTCACACTGCAGAACTTAGACTTAAAGAAAGTTTCCGTATAATTTACATTTATTCAAATTACATTTCCAGATATAATTGAGATTTTAAATGAAATTAATGATGCTCATAATTATGTTTCAGAGAGCACTACACTCGTTGGTTTTCAATATTCGATCAAATGCTTCGAAATTATCAAAATATTTGATCAATCGTGTCAACACTAGATTTTGTTTTGTTATAAAACGAAATAGTTGTGACTTTTAGTTGCTCCAGAGTTGCTTTTGTTATAATGTGAAGTGGAAAAAAATATTACGGCTTTTTCTCTTTTTGTTGACGTACGAACATATTGTTACATCGTCAGCGATACCGAATTAGGAACTTCGTATCTCTCAATATGTAGACAATAATATTTCAGTTGGAATATATTACCTGTCTTTTTTTTTTTTTTGAGTATACCTACGAATGTTAGATGGCATGACAGTAAAGGTTGAGCAAATGATAGTGAGGATAAAAATTACAGATAATATTTTTCGGTGCAGCAGGCCTATGTGTATATGGTATGAGTTTCGTGGGCCCCATGTGGTCCGCGGGTCGTAAGTTGAACATCACTGGTATAAATAAATAAAATACTACGAATTCACAATGAAATACCGAAGTGTGAAATCTAATACATTCAGTAGGGGAAACCCGGCTAAAGTGGATACCCCGGGCAAAGCGAATTTTACCTATAACTCCCAAATAATTAGTTGGCCGGCAGCCGCGTTGTCATAGCAATGGTCGCCTTTTGCTGCTCCGTGTGCGGCAAACACGTCGGGACAGGTTCGCCTCACGCGACGCCAGTGAGCGAACAAAGTATGTTTTGGAGGAAAAAATATTAGTTTACAGAGGTTAGTGTTTCATTTATAACTTTAATATTATTTGTGACATGTTCTTTGTTATGAGTAGGATTTGATGTACGATTATGTAGCTTTCAACTATCCGTAGACGATGAGTTTAGATGCTCTGGTTTTTTAGTAATTTTTAGTAACCTCACAAATGTACCTGAAGGGCAAAGCGGATTGCGCAAAGTGAATACCATATTCACTTTGCCCGGTCATGACACGTCATTTCATCCGAACCTGAAAGTCCTTCAATATTAAGATCTCAAGACAATACTACCATTGATGACCGTCCTTATACTCCCATGGGATCTGAAACAACAGAATAAATCCAAGGTAATGATGTTCCCGCCGCTTCACTCAAACCTGGATGTTCTACGAACTACTACAGTACTTCAGCTTTACTACCTATTCCTCAGCCTGTAAAAATAATAACGACACGTAAACAAAAACTACAGAGACCTACACTCCAGACAAGTACTCCATTAAAGGACAATCAGAGACAAAAATTTGAAAAAAATAAATAGACTGTCATGAAGTAACTAGATGATGTTTTGACTAAAGCTTCTCAGAAGACAATTAAAAAGACCAAGTATCAAAAAGACTAATCAAAAATCTCTGCTACAAAGCATAGGACTGCATAAGAGAATGATAAGAAGAAGAAAGTAAAGAAATTTGATGATGTAAGGTGTATTTTTTGTGATGAAATGATCATTGAAGAAGATGATCAGCCAATGGAAAACATAATACAATGTCGTATTTGTACTCAGTGGTGTCATTAAGAGTGTTCAGCATTCGAAAATGGTAATGATTTTTTTTTTTTTGTGATAACTGCAATGATTAGTATTGTAGCAGAAAAATGTTTTTTTTTTTTTTTTTTCAATATGCTCCAAAATTTTGGATGTTGACTTTTTTCTAAAAAAATTCTTTGCTTGTTACAATAATTACTGCAATAATTAGTATTATAGAAAAATGCTTCTTAATATGAGCCTTTAATTTTCGATGCTTATTTTATTCTTTCGTTCAGCTTCTTTGTTTGTAATAACAACAGTAATTAGCACTGCAGCAAAAAAATGTTTTTAAATGTGTTCCTTTTATTTTCTACGTTTATTTTATTTTTAAGTTTAATTTCTTTGTTTGTAATAACTATAATAATTAGCATTGCAGCAAAAAGTGTTTTTTGGATATGTTCCTTTAATTTTCGATGGCAATTTTATTTTTAATGTTTAGTTTCATGACAAACAATGCTGCTATTCGCTTTGCCCTAGTAACGAATTCACTTTACCCGGGGTGTTGGGCAAAGTGGATATTCATGCCATTGTTGAAAACTGGCCTTATATCTTATATTGTAATTAATATTAAGGACAACTCTTATTGCATAACGCAAGTTCATTAAATGAAAACTGATTATAAACATTTGTTTCAACTTCTAAAGTTATAACTAAACGACAATAATCAAGAAAAGCTTAAGGTATTCACGTTACCCGGGTTTCCCCTAATCCAAAATTTCGATAAAACGTACTAACCGTTGGTTTAAAATCTATAAATTTCATGCTCTTTCTTGCCACAAAACTCACACAATGTTCAGGGGTTCTCAAAAAGTTTCGACTCGCTGCACCCTTTGAAGGTTTAGAATTTTCTCACGGCACTCAAGTCCATCTCAATTATGTAAACAACTAATAAGACGTTATTTTCAGGGGGTTTCCCCCACACCTGCGCACAGTTCGTGCACACATGTGCAGCATAATATATAGCACGGGACCCTATCCATTTCCAAAATACACCGGTGTTGCATTATAAGGACACCGGAGTGTTAATACGGCGAACCGTGCTCCTATCGTACATTTCTAGGTTATCAAATCATGAGAAAAATGACGGCACACAACAAGATTTTTGAGCAATCACATTGCTTATTGTTCTCATTTGACTGTTTTGAATCCCTATGATTTTATTCCCCCCCCCCCCCCCCCCCCCCCCCCCCCCCCGCCTCCCTCTGCAGCACTACCGCCAACCGGCCCCCTCCGATGCTGCTCCTCTAGCGAAAACAGTATCCAGGTTGCGACCATATCCTACACACACGCATACACGCATACATACACACACCTACACGCACACACGCACCTACACGCACACACACACGCACACACACACACACACACACACACTCACACGCACACATACACACTCACACGCACACACACACACACCACATACACACTCACACGCACACACACACACACCACATACCCACACACTCATGCTTGCACACAGACACAAACACACACGCCTAAACACACACGTTCACACACACATGCACATACCCACACATATACACACACGGTTACATACACACACACACACACACACTCGTGATTGCGAAAAGCATAATTTGAATTCAAGATGTCAAAATTCAATTTTTTTTTTCTTTTTGAATTCGTCAACTACATAATTTAGGTTTCGTTAACGTATAGGACTCGACCGATGCATCGGCGCCGATGGTTCAACAATAGGGAAGTTTTCGATTTTTCAATTTTATTTTTATATGATAGAGTAACATGCATGAACATCATAGGTGAAAAAAATTTTGCGATACGATAAGTAGTTTTTTTTAAATTAATTTTTAAAGTTCAAGCGTTTGTGACGTCAAATGGCATAGGAAGTGACGTCATGCGCTCTTCCGATACGGGAGAAGCCGAAGGACGTGCTTCGAAGTTGGCTTCGAAGACGAAACGTAAAAGGCTTTTCTCCTCGCATTAAACTCCTCGCGTTTCTGGAACATTAAACCTCTCATCCCTCTCGGAAATATTCGAATATCATCGCTATCGTTGCTTGAGAAAGATTATTTAGATTGTGCTTTTACGAATCCGGCCTCCATAGTGTGTTCAAAAGGATTATTGAATTTCTAAAAAATAAAAATATCAGCGCGCTCAAAATGTCCCTAGCGAAAACAAGGGATCTTCGGCGGAAGGCTGTCCATTAGTGCCCTGTGACGTAAGCTGTTGACGTTTCAGAAGAGCGCACTTTTGCTCGTGAATTTTTAAAAATTCATTAAAAATTAATCACGGTGTTTTAAAATTCGGCGATGGTGAATTTTTTAGTTTTGAGGGTCAATTAACAATATCCAATAGTCAAAATATGAACGTTTAATAGGTTGCAACTTCCCTATTTAGCCATCGGCATCGGTATCGGCGGCCGATGCTAACTTGCAGGGAACATCGGCCCATCGGCCTTAAAAAACATCGAAAAGTCGATGGAATTGGCCGATGTTTTCGAAAAAACGGACCTTTGCTGTTTTACTTTTAATACAAAGTAAAGGGAGTTATTGTTTTCATATAAAATTGTTTACTTAAATTTCAGTATGAATTTCTATTTTAGTCACCCCTGAAAGAGTTTTCAATACTGCATTCAGGTATCTAACAAGTTAATTATTGCGTTGTTGCTTTTTAGCGGCTGGATGTACGTATGTATCTCTCATCCTTATATATTATTTCTGTTGCCTGTTTTTTGTTTCTACGCGAGATCTTCCTCAATTCTTGATCGATTTCTTTGATTTACACTTTATTTTAAAGCTTTATATTAACGTGCAGGCTACTGACGAAAAATAGACCCACGGTCTAAAAATTAATTTTTCTTTTTAAAAAAAAGCCTGTTTTAAAGAACCAGTATAAGGTTTTCGGTTAAATTTATAACTTTAACTTGCACTGTGACCGACAGAGCTGAATAGCTCGATCGGCAGAGCGTTCGTCTGGTAACCAGGAGAAGAGTGTTCTGGCCCATGTCCGAACAATCTGCATCAAAACATTAGAGAATTATCTCGCATAACATGAACACTTAATAACAATGAAAAACAAATATGAGGGAATAGAGATGAGATGGAAGCGCTCCATGCTGTTATGAAAACTTGATGCAACATGGAGCTAAATTGATTCTTAATTGTAAGGCTTTTTCTTTCGTTTTGTTTTTAAAGCTTTGGCTCCGGTTAGAAAATTAAAGCATAATCTAAGCGAAAATATAAGTATCTGGTTTAAGATTTCCGACTACAATGGAATTGCTTTTTGTTCAGTAAAAAATAATAAATCGTATTTTGAAATATAGATTCTTCTAATGAGTTTTTGACTCTTTGTACGAATAAAAGAATTAATACCTCAAGTTGAAGGGTGAAATATAGATTTTTTCTTCATTTTGCAAAAAAAAAATAGCCTATCACATTTTTACTATATTCGAAAAGCTACGCTTGAAAAAGAACTTAGTTCAAATTATTTTGTATTTTAACCGTACTGTTAAATGACGAACACGTGCTGCCATCTAAGTCATAACGGTTTAAGCAGTCTGCGATAACAAATTGTAAAAATTTTCAAAAATAAAAACACTTCTCTTCACACACCGATTCATATGGCCAAAAAGACAAGAGTGGTGCAAGGCGCATTGTTTTTGACATGATATCATCTTTAGAGTGGACGCTCTACTCGCTAGACCTAAATCCCATTTATTACACTGTATGGCCTATTTTGGAGTCAAAGGTCTACCCGAAACACACATAAAATTGAACTCTCTAAACTAATTGCTTTATAGGGAATAGGATTGATTAAAGGACTTGCTGCCCTTAAATGAAATTTTCAATAGGTAGTTGCATCTCTGTATTACTGCAAAAGGCTGCTAATTTGAAACCAATTAAATTTATTGATTGCTAAAGCACTTCTCATATTATTATTTTTTGTGTTTTGTTCATTTATTTGTTTTTAATAGTTTCTTGGGAAATTGCTTGCCTGTTTTTTTTTTTTTTTTTTTTTTTTTTTTTTTTTTTTTTTTTTTTTTTTTGCTGCACCCTTTACATTTGCTTCGCACAGTCAGCAGAAACATAGTTTTGTGATTAAAGTTATGCTTGTTTGTTTTAGGAAGAAGGAAAAGAAATTCTTCACTAAGGTTATTGGTTTAAGCTTTTTTGCAAAAAGTATTATTAAACATTTTTTGATCTATATGCAAATTATATTGTCATACAACAACTTGCATTAATGTTAGACAGTATTTTAACATAAAACGGGGGGGAGGGGGAATTGCATCAAAATTTAAGCGTGAGAAATTTCTAATCACTTTTTACTGAAAATTTCAATTAAAACCGTGAAAAGTTGAAAAATAATTTTTTTTTTTTTTTCAATTTTTCCGAAGTAGAAATTTACTTCTTTGGAAAAAAAACGGTTTTTTTCTGTTTTTTCGGAAATTTTCCGGTTTTTTCCGACTGTTTTCATCTCTAGTTGGCACTCAAAACACAATGCAATAGAGTTAAAATCGAACGAAATTGGGCACATCGTTCCTGTCTGTCAGACCTGCTTAATAAAATGTATCGAAAAAACTTTTTTTCGAAACTCAAAATGTCAAATTCATAAAAAGTTGCTCCTAAAGACCCACATTTATCACAATATTTTTTATTGAAATCAAAAAATATTAAGGTATGTAGCACAAGACCTAAAATTTACAATTTTCCACTAAAAAAATGTTTTTGTCCATAAATTTCTTTATGGTGAGTGAATGACATTTTCAATGAATAAAATTTAAAGTGAATGACATTTCTTTTTTTCAAAAAATTCAAGTTTTATCACGCAAACAATAAAGTCGAATGTTACTCTTATTTTTTTTTTTTTTTTTTTTTTTTGCTCTTAATGCAATATGTAGGTCTCCCGCACAGTATTCAAAAAAAAAAAAAAAAGAAGAAGTTAAAGTATAAGTTAAAGTTTCTTTTATGAACAAACAAAGCAGATGTCTCTTTGGACAGGTCATAGCCTACGTGAGTTGGAATTGGTTTTACTCTTTCAGCCGCCACTATGCAGACTTCAGCGCCTCCTATAGTTTATTTGAACTGCGAATTTTCTTGATCATACGTTTATATCATTAATATTCCGACTTGAAGCTCTGAGCTTATTCTACAGAACAAGAAATGTATTATCATTTCATACACAGAAAGAAATACCAATAGACAGGGTCGCACAGAGCCAAGGCGGACCCCTTGTCAGTTATGTCGCCGTGCCCTTCCGCCCCCTCCCCCCCTTCAAAAAAAAGAAGAAAAAAGGTTGAAAATAAGAAAAAGAGGGGGAGAAAAGAAGAAAATGGGGAGAAAAAATAGGAGGGAAAAGGGGGGGGGGAATCAAAACTGCTTACTAGAAAACAAATAACTCTATTTTAAGTGAAACGACAGAAAATATCAAAAGAGTAAATTTTACTTAATCTTTACGTTTTCTCTTATTCGGTGTTTTCCCCCCTTTTTCTATCTTCCTTTTTTTCCCCTTTTTTTCTGTCCGTCTTTTTTTTTCTTTTTTGTTGCGTCAATGTCGCCACCCCTCCCCCCCAGGGCCCAGGCCCCTAGTTTCCGACTAGGCTGATATGGTCCCTCGTCGGGCCTGCCAATAGATTCTCCTTGAACAGAATTTTAATTTGTAATCGACTTACATTTTTAAAAAATGATTAAAATCAAACTAATGAAGATAAACCCAGAATGCCAAAATATTTTGTTTCGTCGCTCAGATTATGTATCACAGGGGTTGGAAGAAGGATTTTTGAGAGGGAATTAATGTTGTCCCTATAGAGGGAATACTCTCCGAGAAAGGGGAATTTCGCTGATTAAATCCGAAACTAATTAGTTCGGGATGCTAAGGAAGTGGCTGAATAAATAGCACGTGCTTTGTCGATGACCGAATAGGTCGTTAATCTGCGAAATGCCAAACTAATTTAAAGTTCAAGAAGGAAAAGTAGAGGGTCTAATCTAAACAAGACAAACTTATTACTTGATGCGCGATTTTTGAGATGTACTGTCATAAATTTTAGGAGAAGTTTATTATTTGAGGTAAAATATCATTCGTCAAGGTATGATAGGAGAAAAATTGCCTCTTCACTCAATTCGTTGGTTTTTTCCGATATGGAATCTTCGTCAGTATTCATCGTATAAAATATGGAGAGGGAACTGATAATTGAAAAATAAGTTGCAAATTAAATTATAAAGTAAAATGTACGTAGAAAAAGTCAGTAAACATTCTATATTCATGTAGAGCGGTCCAAAATAAGGGCTCGTAAAACCGACGTTAATTTTCGTCTCTTTCCGCGTAGAAAAATCAAAAATCGCTATTCTTGCCGCCATCTGGTGATATGTTGACAAATTAACTTCTATTTTATTCTAGTTGATTGCAAAATTAACGAAAAAAATATGGACTGAAATTTTGCTGTAACTATTTTTATTGTATGAAAGTGGCCAATTAAGGAAGAAAGCTTTTCTTTTTCTTATCAGCGATGGGAGGGGGGGGGGGAGGTTGGATTTGAATTAACAAAAATTTGCTAGCTGTATACAAGATAGCTGTAGATTTGTATTAGTCGTTACAAAATTAATATTAAAAATAATATAAAATATCGTCATATTGATCATTTTTGGAATTCGAATGAGGTGTAGTTGATGAAGTAAAGCTTATAATCCAAATTTCACTGTTTTCCGCAATGGGGTTGAGGAGGGGGGGGTTAACGAAATTGAAATGTATCTATAAAATAACTTTAGGAAAATGAATGTAAATTTATCGGCTTTCTTTTGTTTTTTCACTTAATTCTGTAACTAGCAATTGTAAAAATAAATGACCCACAAAGACAATGCGTGCACACATTAAAATGAAACCAATCATTTTTCACATCTCTTTTTCAAAGAAAAAGGGATTGGGATTCCTTATAACCCCGAAATACGTGTCTGAAAGTTTTAGTAAATTTATGCATTTTTTTTTTTTAATATTTTTACTTTTCAAAAAAAATTCAAAATTTGTTTCTTTATGATGTATACACATTTAAAAGCAATGCTTTTTAGTAAAACGGTTTTTTTTTTAAATATTTTAGGCATACTCTCATTTCAGTGTATCATTATTTTTATTATTTATTTTTGATACTGAGGTATTATTTTAAATCACTTTGAGCTCACTAATCTACCCCATGCTCAGGTGTGTCATGAAATTCAAGCTATATCACGCGCATTACATACCACTTCATGGTTTTCTACTCCTGTTAAAAACGGATTAAAAAATTTCTATAAAATTGTTGGTCATAGTGATAGCGACCTAAATTTCAAATCAATCGATAGCAAAGTTTTATTTAAATACTAGCCGCCAAGGCGGCTCGTGCAATGCGCTTGCGGTTGGTTGGTATGCACTGCCTTCGGCGGTTTACTTCGGGGGCTTCACCTATTGCTGCTGCCTGCGGAGAGAAACTCGGCCTCATCGCCTACGGCGGCTGGCCTAATTCGTTTGTAGCGGATTGGTGTACACTGCCTTCGGAGATGTACTTTGGAGGCTTCGCCCCCTTCGCTCCACCTGTGCATTAATTAATATGAGCAGTACATTGAGTTTCAGCTTGGTGCTCCTCTAGACTCATTCCATTCCCAGTCCGCAGCGTGCCTTGCAACTTAACCATTAACTTGAACCATTCAATAACTTCCGCTTTAAGCAGAAAAAAAGAGAAATTAAAAACCGCAGGAACAGACCGAAGCGAGATCAACGTAATCTTGAGGAAAAGAAGAACCTTGTCTAATCCGAAAAAGTGCCAAAATTGCTTTCCTACCGGAGGTAGAAACCATTGAGAAGAAATAAAATGGAGGGAGAGAAGACTTTCCTTCATGAAACAAAGATCTCAAGTCACGAGATAGATTTTTATGAAAAGCATTGGAAGAAATCAGGTTTCTTTTGCTAGTTTCACACAAAACGTGTCAACCATTCGCCGTTGTCGTAGTTGAGTCACGTGACTTGGGGGTCCTTCCCTCTGCTTTTTCTAAGCAAATGATTGACCTTACTCCCTCCATTTACTAATAAATTCTTTAAGGTAGAAGCGTCCTTGAGAATAAATGTTTTAATTAAAATCTCCGCTGGTTCAAGTCGTCGAAAACCGAAACTTTTCTAAGCATGATTCCTGAAAAACTACGAATCAATCGATAAGGAATTCGATCGACAATTCTCTGATGCTCAGAAGAAGTTAGAGTGACATACATAGATAGATACATAGATTGATACACTCGCTTTTTAATGTGCAAGACTAGCCGCAGGACGGTTATGTTAGCCGTCAAAGAAGTAGAGGTCAAGGCCGCGAGTACACAATCCATCAAGGTCGAGTCTCAGGTCCTGTGCACCGGGGAGGAATCCGGGAAAAAAGCTATCCGAGAAAATGGCTGCCGAAGGGAAAGGGTCATATTTGGTGTGCAATAAGAATTTAAAAATCTCTTTGCCGCCAAAAGAGGGGAGAACAATTCTTGTAAATTGACAAAGATCTTTCTAATAATGCATTTAGTCATATTTTATGCAAATCTTACTAATATTATATATGCGAAAGTTTGTCTGTATGGATGTATGGATGGATGTATGGATGTTTGTTACTCTTTCACGCAAAAACTACTGAACGGATTTTGATGAAACTTTACAATAATATAGCTTATGCATCAGAATAACACATAGGGTAGTTTTCGTCCCGTTATGGGGGGAAAACCCCCTTAGGGGGGCAATAAAACACAATTTTTGTATAAATTCTCTAATATTGGGATGAAAAAATACTTGCACATATTTACATTATATGTCCATCGAAAGCTCTGATTTTTCTGCTGAAGATGGCACCTGTTCGAAATTTCTAAGTAGAATAAAAAACGAGTTATGAGCTTTTTAGATCCATGTTCGAAGGCTTTCCTCAACTCAATACAGTATTTAGTGTATCATCTCAACTCCCTGTCGATAGCGACAATTGTTGTATTGTTGACTTTCTTTGCTTTTCGTGATTGTTCAAGGCTTTTTTCAAGTCAAATCTTAAAGTAAGATTTTTGCACAAGATTGGCAAATAATACATGATTTGGCTGATGATTTTCCATTTAAACGGAACTTTAATGTAATTAATGGTTTTTATTATTATTTATGCTAATTGAACACTTACTCATTATCCAAACAACCAGCAGATCGCCAAAATTTTTGCAGAAAGATTTCCGTAGCTGATGCATTTGGCAGTTTTTTCAACGTTGCTGTTTTTGAAGCCGAAGACTACGTCATAATGTTTCTCAGCTTTCACCATGTAAACAAAATATCGCCAATCAAAGAATTTTCAAAAGACTTTTTTTACTGTGTTAAATAATCCAGCAACTAAATTAGGCAAATCCATAAACAGCACAAAAACTTCCATTAATTTTCCTTTTTGCACAATTTCAAACAATCACCAAATTTTATTACTTATTTTGGTAACATTTCGGATGAAACTGTTTAGCGCCATTTTATGGTGACCAAAAATATCTCAGCATCTGGCGACGATATCTCTGTAACGAAAATTAATATCATATCGCTTTACAAAGTAAGGAAAGAATGGGGGAGCATCATCGAAGGTACCCCGAAACGACTTTCGCAAATTCGGTAAAATCGCACCAAGAGCCACAATGATTGAAATTTCCCGAAATAACTAAAGCAAGTATAAGGGGATTACGAGCGCAGCTACTTTTTTTTTAATCACTTCGTACTTCATTAGCCATACAGAGAAGGTTTTAGACTCCATGTTAAAAAAAGTATCAACAGATTAATCTTTTTAAACATGAGAAGATTAATTTCATGTTTTTTAAATTTGTATATGCTTAAATATAGTGCTTTCGTTTCTAAACCAATACTACTTTGTTCTTTATACTTATTGCTATTTTAGTTTTATGGGTAAGGAAGAAACTCGATTTTTAATCACGTCAAAAAGATGTGTTTTAAATTCTTTTACTTAAAACAGAAAACAAAAGCAAGTAACGATTTTTTCTAATAATTATTACTGACCCAGGCAACGCCGGGTATTTTTGCTAGTTCTGAATAAATTTATTCCTTCGTTTTCCCTGGGGGATCACGTGCTCATGTGCACACATAAAGGAGCCGTTACTGAGTACAAGTTGAAAAAACAGCAATACAGTTATTAATTAAGCTGTTTTTAGTTTTGAGTTATTTCCCTCGAACATTACGAATGCAAAAAAATTTAAAAAGTAGTAATTATCAGAACCTTTATATTTCAACGAAACTGGAATTTTTATTCAAATTGAAAGTTGAACGTTATGCGGTTGTGTTAATTCGGAAATTACAGCGATCAAATTCCAATCAAGTCTCTTTCAGTGCCTCAAATTATTTCACGGAAGTTTTTTTGTATATTTTCTTTTCTGATAAAATTTTTTGCCTACATTTAAAACAAAAAGAAATCAAACAGTAGATTAATTTTCCCGCGAAAGGAGAAAGTTAATTATGCTTTTGTTCCGAATATTTCCACGTTAGTTTAAGAACCTGTTTCATTCTGCTGGAATTTTCTTTTCTTTTTTATCTTTCTAATTCTATTTTTTAGAAGCTATTTGTGGAAATAATGTAGGTTTTTTTTTTTTTTTTTGTTTTTTTTTTAAATAAAAAAAATTATTCTAAAAATAAATTACACGGTTAATGAATTATTTAAAGAAAAAAAAAACGTGTTTATCTTAGGAAGAATAAATATGCATTTTTAGGTGAGTTCTAACATTAGGATGACATGTCCTACCTAAATAAAAAAAAGAACGAAATTTCCAGCTCAAATGCTGTATAATGATTTGAAATATATTTTTTAAATAAAACTGCTTAAGCTGCTGTAAAAATTGAAAAAAAAAAAAAAAGAGAACCTTTTCTAGTGAGATCAAACACATGCCCTCGTATGCTGACAATTGTTGCTTCTCCTTCTTTTTCTCCTTAAGCACCACAGCTCCGGAGTCGGAGTCATGAACTCGAAGTCGGAAATAACACTGCACAACACAAAAAATGTCCATCAGATGAAAATATAACAAATCTGAAATTAGATTCAGGGATTAAAATTAAAATTCAAGGGTTATCCATAAATGATGCCGCTTTTTGTTTCAACAAAATTGACCCCCCCCCCCTTCTCCAAGCGGGCTTGCAACCTCACGAGGTTCCTACGCTAAAAGGACGCCAAATTAAACCTTATCGTCCTGAATTTCGTTGCAGATTTTTTCTTTCCTTATGTTAAAAAACAAGCATTTATGTGTTGCAAACATTTGCTAAACATTTTAGGATCTTCTGGAAGGAGTTCGTAATTAATACTTCCTTTTACTTTCCCACGCTTCAGGTGTGAGGGGCTAAATTCAGCAATATCGTTTAAAATTTTATTGCAGATTTTTTAATTTTTCTCCCAAAGTTAAGAAACACGGATTTAAGTGTATTATTTTTTTTTTCAATTTAGGATTTTCCTGTGGGCTCTAACTAGTGCATCCTTTTCCTTTACGCTACTAAAGGGGCGGCAAATTCAGGCTTATCGTTCTGAATTTCAGTACAGAATTCTTTCCAAAATTAAAAAACAAGCTTTTAAGTGTTTTTTTATTTTTATTTATTTACTTTTTATTTTAATTTTTATTTATTTTTTTATTTATTTTGCCAAAATATTTAGGGTCTTCATATGAGAGCTCGCAACTAGTACTTCCTTTTACTTTGCCACGGTTAAGGGAACCAAATTCAGCTTTATCTTTCAAAATTTTGTGGTAGATTTTTCCCTTGCTTAATTAAAAACATGCATTTAAGTGTCTGAAATATTTTTATGCGATACATCAGCCAGAAAAGGAGCTGGGTTATGATAATGTGGTCGCTTCGCGAGATTTGTGATAAATAATAGAGCTAGCGGATTGGTTCACATTTTAATTCACGTTTCAATGTAATTTAATGAACGAGATTTATAAACTTGCAAGCATACCTAAGTTTAACTTCCATTCGAGATTCAATATTGCCAGAGGCGTGCACAGAAATTTTGAGGCCAGTCACAAATGACTTTTACGAGCCCCATCCATATTGTTTACCCCTAATTATCTACATAAATTTCACCTCTCATTTTAAAAACCTCGGTTCACCTTCAGGCTCGGGCTAACAGGTGTCCCTTCTCCTCCTCCCCCCGTGCACGCCCCTGAATAAAGTAATGCAATGCTTTGAATCAATGTATCCCAAGACCTTTAGCGCGAAGCTGAGGATCTTGAATACAACGGTGCAACTTCCGCAAGGGTGCCCATCTTAGGGGGGGGGGAGTCATGGCACAGACTGCGCCATAGAAATTTTTAGATGGTGTTTTGAGGGGCATTTTTTACTTTTAAGGGAGGGCGCTTGATTTGGGAAGGTCTTCGCGATTTTGAGGGATGGTACGCTCTTGCTCTTAGGGGGGTGGGGTCGCACCTCTGATTTCTGGCTTGGTATAGCGTGTCATCTCTATGTTAATTTCCTTACTTGATGAGTTTGTCCCAACTTTTTATTTATTCAGTACATTTTTTTTTTTTTTTAATTTCTAATGGCAGATTAGAAACAACTGTAGTTACAAAAAGCAAACATCGAAACAAGAACAAAAGAAACTAGTATGTTGTGGCCATCACGAAACTTTCTTCTGGTTTTTCTTTTTCTTTTCTTTTTTTTACTTTCTTCTATATCTAATATATAGAAGAAAGTATTGGATTCGTGCAAATTTTCGAATTTCGAATTTTGACGGATTCGAACGTTTTGAGGTGTGCTGAGTTCATTTCAAATATTTTTGGAAAATGTCTGTCTGTCTGTGTGTGTGTGTGTGTATGTATGTATGTGTGTGTGTATGTATGTGTGTCACGTCTGTGTGTGACCAGTTTTTTGTGGCCGCTCTACAGCCAAAACTACCGCATGAAATCGAACGAAATTTGGTACACATATGTGCCCGTATGTGAACTTTTGCCCATTGGTTTTTGGCGCGAATTCCTCCAAGGGGGGTGGAGCAATGGGACGTTTTTTGAGTTACGCGTGCTTGCTATTCCTCAGGAAGTAACTGGCGGAATCAAACAAAATTTGGTCCATATGTTGCCATTAACAGGAACAGGTGCTGATTCAATTTTGGTGTCAATAACTCAAACGGGGGTTGAGCTATAGAACGTTTTTTTGTCGTCAATTGTGACTGCTGTATCTCAAGAAATAATGAACGGAATGAAAGAAAAATTTATCGGCAAGTAGCCCTTAGTGGGTATAAGAGCTGATTTTATTTTGGTGTCAACAGCTAAAAAGGGGGGTAGCGCAATCGCCCGTTCTTTTTTTCCATTGTGAGTACCCTATCTCAAGAAGTAATGCTACGTTCTGGTTGAAATTTGGAATATATGTGAATCCATACGTAAACAGGCTTTGGTTCAATTTTGACGCCAATCGCTCCAAGAGGTGTTGATTTTTTTTTTTTTTTTTTTTTTTTTTTTTTTTTTTTTTTTTTTTTTGCGAATAAAAATAGCTTTATTAATGCAACAATAAGAAAGATAAATCGTAATAGATTGTCGTCTGCGTATTTCTCGTGATTTTAATTGTATGGAAATGATCGGAAATATTATCTCAATGATTTAAAATTTTTAACTGTTGCCATCTTATGTTTGTTAACAAATAAAATATTTGTAATTAATTCAAGCAAGGCTTTTAAAATAACTTTCAATTTTCGCTCTTTGCTTTGCTTTTGCAATAATTCAGACATTGGGATGGTCGTCAAGTTTTTTCATGTGTAATTTTGTTTTTGTTGGGAATATTGCTTCCTCGTCAAGCATGGGGAGGGATCAGAAAAAAAAAAAGAAAAATATAGAAGAAAGTTTCGTGATGGCCACAACATACTAGTTCTGATTCCTCCCCATGCTTGACGAGGAAGCAATATTCTCAACAAAAACAAAATTACGCATGCAAAAACTTGACGACCATCCAAATGTCTGAATTTTTGCAAAAGCAAAGCAAAGAGCGAAAATTGAAAGTTATTTTAAAAGCCTTGCTTGAATTAATTACAAATATTTTATTTGTTAACAAACATAAGATGGCAACAGTTAAACATTTTAAATCATTGAGATAATATTTCCATAGACTAATAATAAGAGTAGACCGAGCTATGGCAACCCTTTTGCTGCTCATAAACCAAACCATGTGACTGGTGGATATCCTAGCAACAGCGGGCGTTAATCGTAGCAGACGATCAACGCCAGCGCGAAAAAAAATAAATAGAATTGATGGAACACGGAAGAATGATCTTTTATGGAGTCCGATTTGTAAATTTGTTATTCTAAGTTGTAAATATTTTGTTAATATAGTGAGTTTTTCGTTTAGATAGTATTGTGCATTTTCTTTAGTCAATTTCAATAACTCTCTAAGCAATAAAAGATGCAAGCGACCAAGAGGAATCAGCAAACGGTAAGATTTTTACCTACAGTTTCAATTTAAGATACCGATTAGTACATTTTTGCGTTAACGCAAAACGTTTACGCCATTTCGTTCACGCCAACGCTGACAGCTCCAAATGAAATAAAAGTTACCGAAAACTGATCAAAAACTATTACTAAGGTATAACTTTGATATAGCCCCCCAAAAATTACGCGCCAAATCTGGCACTCCCTACGAACTTTTTAGGGTTGCTGTTTCTTATTTTGGTGTTGCCAATTTAGGTTTTTTCAGCTTTTAGGTTTTTGCTGTTGCCAAATTTAGTATTTTCTTGTATTTTGTACAATTTTTTGAGTGATTTTTTTTTTTTTTTTTGAAAGTTTTGTGGCAACAATTTTTGGATTTCATATATGTTTTAGCGCCATTTCATTCATTCGCCATTTCTTTGTGAAGTGATCAAGCAGATTCTGACTTGCTGTATTTTGCCGCAAATCTGGTTGTATTTTCCAATTATATTTTTTTTCGGTATAACTTTGATATACCCCCCCAAAAATTACACGCCAAATCTGGCACTCCCTACGGACTTTTTAGGGTTGCTGTTTCTTATTTTGGTGTTGCCAATTTAGGTTTTTTCAGCTTTTAGGTTTTTGCTGTTGCCAAATTTAGGATTTTCTTGTATTTTGTACCATTTTTTGAGTTTTTTTTGAAGTTTTGTTGAAAGTTTTGTGGCAACAATTTTTGGATTTCATAATGTTTTAGCGCCATTTCATTCATTCGCTATTTCTTTGTGAAGTGATCAAGCAGATTTCTGACTTGCTGTATTTTTCCGCAAATCTGGTTGTATTTTCCAATTATATTTTTTTTCTATTAATTATTTTTATCTTTTAGCTTTCATTATGCCTACTGTATATGTTGTTGTTGAAAACCAGGTATTTTGCGCTAACGCCAAAAACAGGTATTTTGCTTGGCGAGAAAAAAAGTCGCCAAATTTGCGATTTGGGGGGGTATATCAAAGTAGTTCCTTTTTTTCTATTAATTATTTTTATCTTTTAGCTTTCAATATGCCTACTGTATATTGGGTTGTTGAAAACAGGTATTTTGCGCCAACGCCAAAAACAGGTATTTTGCTTTGCGAGGAAAAAAAGTCGGGTAGAATTACGGTAACCGGGTCGCGGTGATAAATATTTCATTCTATCAACCCGCTACCTTACCTTGGCGACGGATCAATGTTGGTAACCCTACACCAAATCTTATTCGCTCTTCGTTTGGTCAATCAACCATTGCAGAGTTCACTACACAAAATTGCAATGTATTTGTTCAATAAATTTTTTTTTAATCCATAGAATAAGATTTTTAATTTTCTCCAAGTTTTTTTTCCAGAAAATGGCAACATATATTGCGTTTCTTCAATTTTTAGATCTTCGAAACATTTTACAAAAATTTACATCGCAGAATGTTTGTCACTATTTTAAGTTGGATTTAAAAATCAGTTATTCATATCTTTGGATACGTTTTTGGAATTTGTTCGCAGTGAGTAATTTCCTTTGTGTTTTACTGTTCTATCTTTGCTTTAATTCATTACTTATTGCAATAACTTAGTAAGTTTGAACTAAAATGTTAGTTATGATAATGTTCTCTGAATAGATCTTTTGATGTGATTTAACTTATTTAGTAGATCGTTTTAAATTTTAATTGAACATTAAATCTACGTAAGAGCTTTTTCTATTTACTTAACAAACTATTACAGACTAATGTCGTTTTTTTATCAAACTTTAAATGTTGTTAAATTTGGTAGAAATGTATGTTTCATTTTAATGTTTTTTAGGAAATTAAACATAAAAAGTGTAATATCATTTTTGTCATGAACCATTTCGTTTTATGCGCTTTATATTCCCACGCACATTATGTTAACATGTTGGAAAACGTTACATCTCACTTCTCTTTTCTGCAAACTTAATTTTCAAATAAGAAAAACAATAAAATTCTATAAAAAAAATAGGCTTAATAATATATTTCTGCATATTTTCATCAATTACAAAAGGAAATGTTTTATTACTTTTTTTTTTTTTTTTTGCTTCCTTACGGCTATAATCAAAGAAAGGAGAAGGTTAATAAACAGTTCTAGTTACCAAGGTGATAGTTGGAGCCCTTCAAAGCTCCACCCCTTTTCTTTAAGTCTATTCCCATTGGATGATTTCCTTTGTTTACAATGTAGTACTTTGTTTACATTGAGTCTTAGGTGCCAAATTTGGCTGTTTTTGAAAACATACGCCAACGCGACCCGGTTACCGTAATTTTACCAAAAGTCGCCAAATTTCCGATTTGGGGGGGTATATCAAAGTAGTTCCATTACTAATGTCAAAATAATGCATAACTAAAAGAAAAACAGTTCAATCTCTGCACCTGGAAGTTTTTTTTAATGAAAACACATTGTCTTAAAATACATGTCGAGTGCCAAACTATAGATAATGCTGCCATCTAGCAACCATGCTGCCAAAGTCTTCGCCAAGCCCTTCCACTAGTCACATGATACATCTATGAACCAATTTTTACTTTCTTCTATATCTAATATATAGAAGAAAGTATTGGATTCGTGCAAATTTTCGAATTTCGAATTTTGACGGATTCGAACGTTTTGAGGTGTGCTGAGTCCATTTCGACCATTTTTGGAAAATTTCTGTCTGTCTGTGTGTGTGTGTGTGTATGTATGTATGTATGTGTGTGTGTGTGTGTGTGTGTGTATGTGTGTCACGTCTGTGTGTGACCAGTTTTTTGTGGCCGCTCTACAACAAAAACTACCGCATGAAATCGAACGAAATTTGGTACACATATGTGCCCCTATGTGAACTTGTGCCCATTAGTTTTTGCCGCGAATTCCTCCAAGGGGGGTGGAGCAATGGGACGTTTTTCGGGTTACGCGTGCTTGCTATTCCTCAGGAAGTAAATGGCGGAATCAAACAAAATTTGGTCCATATGTTGGTATTAACAGGAACAGGTGCTGATTCAATTTTGGTGTCAATAACTCAAACGGGGGTTGAGCTGTAGAACGTTTTTTGTCGTCAATTGTGACTGCTGTATCTCAAGAAATAATGAACGGAATGAAAGAAAAATTTATCGGCAAGTAGCCCTTAGTGGGTATAAGAACTGATTTTATTTTTGTGTCAACAGCTAAAAAGGGGGTAGCGCAATCACCCATTCTTTTTTTCCATTTTGAGTGCCCTATCTCAAGAAGTAATGCTACGTTCTGGTTGAAATTTGGAATATATGTGAATCCATATGTAAACAGGCTTTGGTTCTATTTTGACGCCGATCGCTCCAAGAGGTGTTGATTTTTTTTTTTTTTTTTTTTTTTTTTTTTTTTTTTTGCGAATAAAAAATATTTTTATTAATGCAACAATAAGAAAGATAAATCGTAATAGATTGTCGTCTGCGTATTTCTCGTGATTTTAATTGTATGGAAATGATCAGAAATATTATCCCAATGATTTAAAATTTTTAACTGTTGCCATCTTATGTTTGTTAACAAATAAAATATTTGTAATTAATTCAAGCAAGGCTTTTAAAATAACTTTCAATTTTCGCTCTTTGCTTTGCTTTGGCAAAAATTCAGACATTGGGATAGTCGTCAAGTTTTTGCATGTGTAATTTTGTTTTTGTTGGGAATATTGCTTCCTCGTCAAGCATGGGGAGGGATCAGAAAAAAAAAAGAAAAATATAGAAGAAAGTTTCGTGATGGCCACAACATACTAGTTAGCTGTTGACACCAAAATAAAATCAGCTCTTGTACCCACTAAGGGCTACTTGCCGATAATTTTTTTCTTTCATTCCGTTCATTATTTCTTGAGATACAGCAGTCACAATTGACGACAAAAAACGTTCTATAGCTCGACCCCCGTTTGAGTTATTGACACCAAAATTGAATCAGCACCTGTTCCTGTTAATGGCAACATATGGACCAAATTTTGTTTGATTCCGCCAGTTACTTCCTGAGGAATAGCAAGCACGCGTAACTCAAAAAACGTCCCATTGCTCCACCCCCCTTGGAGGAATTCGCGCCAAAAACCAATGGGCACAAGTTCGCATAGGAGCACATATGTGTACCAAATTTCGTTCGATTTCATGCGGTAGTTTTTGCTGTAGAGCGGCCACAAAAAACTGGTCACACACAGACGTGACACACATACACACATACACACACACACATACACACAGACAGACAGACATTTTCCAAAAATAGTCGAAATGGACTCAGCACACCTCAAAACGTTCCAATCCGTCAAAATTCGAAATTCGAAAATTTGCACGAATCCAATACTTTCTTCTATATATTAGACTAGCTTAATACCCGGCGTTGCCCGGGTGCTTCTCAATGCAACATATCTTTTAGATAATTAAATGGAGGAATTCTATCTAAATGACAGTAAAAACCTGCATTCACACCACTCTAGACTCAAATTTTCACGACTGTAAATAGCACAGAAAGTTGAGCATTTGCAGAAAAAATAGCATCAAGTAAAAACGAAAAAGCATGAGGCATGTTATCGGGGTTATGTCAACAATGTTCTTTGGTTCTGTCGTGTCCACTGGCACGTTGTCTGCGGTTGAAACAGACGGGCGGTACATCCATTGTCTTAATGCAGAGACAAATGATTGTCTTGCATATCTTGTGGGACAACCTTTTACGTGGTGCTTCGAATACGAAAACCGTTGTGCTGTGTTTGAAGGTTTTGTATACCTCAAGCAGAGATGGGCAGATTCGTATTCGTAAATCCAAATCCGAATTTGATTCACAGTACTTTAACGTGTCAATCCGAATTCGAATAGATTCGTAATTGCAAGTGTGAATCCGAATATGAAATTCGGATTCATACCTATGAATCCGAATCCGAATCTATTCAGATTCAGACCTATGAATCCAAATCATTTCTGATTCACATCTGTGAATACGAATCCATTTGGATTCACACTTGGATTCACTGAAAAATTCAATTCAAAAGCTCAATATAAATAAAGAAATGTCTGTCTGTACCTCGCTACAGGTCGAGTTTTGGGTGCTAGTGAATTTCTGAAGAAAAATGATGATATTGCTATGGGTCCAAAAATTTTAAAAGTGAAATTCTACCAAAGTAATGTAAATTGAAACTTTGATTTGTTTACATAATTTTACCACAGATATGTAAAAGCTAAAAACGAACAGTAACACAATAATAGGATTAAAAAAAATTTAATGACCGTTCTAAAAAAATAGTGAAAAGACCCGCGGATAGTTCGAATTGCGGATAAAACGACCGCCGATAGTCGGGAGTTTACTGTATTTGTCATAAAATTGCTAATTAAATGGAATTCATTATAAAGCAGCCTAATTATTGATAACTCTTAATTATTATTTGTTATTGTAAAATACCAATACACTCCTATTTGTGATTCTGAGTGTTTTTTAAAAAAATAAATGACCTCAGAATTTATGCATGAGTTACACGATTCATTTATTTTCTTATTAGGAAAAGAATAAGTTCAGTGAAACCTGTGTAAGTTGACCACTCGCGGTGCAATACTTTGGCGGTCAACTTAGACAGGTGGTCAACTTATAAAGGGCGGTAATGATTGTTTTTATTTTCTGTCATTTCTTGTGTCACCATGTATTCATTTTTTGATGAATTCACCCTTACACTTTCTGTTCAACTCACTTCCATTGTTTAACATTATAAAACACTAATTAAAAATACTATTCAAATATTTTTGTCATTTTTTCCTTGTTTTCAACCATATTAGACACTAATTCTAGAAATTCCATATGCGCCCAGCTAATTTTCTCTGGTTTTCTTCCTTCTCAATTAATTTTCATATTTCATACTTTTTATTAATCTCAAGTTCAGTTAACTTTCTTTTTGAAGCCTTTTTATAAAACTTATAGCAAAAAGAGCAACAAGTTCGACTCTCCCAGTTAATAAAGGCAAAATTAAAATATCCTATCTCTTAATCCCTTGCACCAGAAATATGTAACTTTACTCTTCAGCAGGCCCAGATCTGCGTACCCGCAGTGCGGGGTCCACGTCCTTAAGGGGGCTAACGGCGATAGAAATTGGAAAAAACGAGCACTAAGACTTGTTAACTTTACAAATAGACACTGCTGGCTACTAGGGAGAAACCTCACATATTTTGTTGCCAGGGGGCCCAAAATTTATAGATCCGGGCCTGCTCTTTAGCATAATTCCAGTGTTGTCACAACATATTGAAAGAAAAGACTTTGCACTTTTGTACTCACACCTATTTTCTTTGAACAGAGAGTAGGCTATCTTAAATAGAACAACGAATGAAAAACAAGTTGGGATAACAGAATAAAGAATAGCATAAGATTTATGCTGCGGTTTTATTTAGTTAGTAAAATGCTAGTCTGTTAGTAAAAGCATTAAAAATTTTCTTGGAAAGCTATCAGAAAAAAAAAGATACATAAATAAATAATAAAATATAAAATAATTGCTGAAGAAAGTTTTGAAAAATAAACCAAGTGGTCAACGTACAAAGGGTTTTTTTACAATACTCCAAACCAAATTTGGTGTATATTAGTGGTCAAGATAGACAGGTGGTCAAGATAGAGAGGTGGTCAAGTTACAGAGGTTTTCTTTCAATATATAAGATAGGACTAATTTTGTTCTTGACAAAAGTGGTCAACTTAGACAGGTGGTCAACTTACAAGGGCAGTCAATTTTACAGGTTTTACTGTAATGTGTTTTACCAACAATTGTGTCAATAATTCACATAAATTTACACCGATTTTTTTAAAACTTTTTAGTTAATTATAAATCAGACTTTGTTTTCACTGTGTGTTGACATTAGAATCACACAGAGCTAGAACATTTAGACGCTCTTGACTAGTACTGCCGTGCTAAGCACAAAAGTCGTATCTGCAGCCGAGCTCAAAATAAGAAACTGTTTTTCAAAGTTTTACGAACATTTGATTAAAGTTCCACTTTTCCAGGACTTTCTTAAAAATATTTCTCATCCACAAATAATCCCAAAGCATTGTACGTAGGTAAAATAAGCTGCGAACCACGTCGTGACAATAACTCAGTTTTGATAAAATGTACAGATATGACTTTTGTGCTTATCACGACAGAGTACTGCTTCTTAAACTGATCCTTACTCGTTAAATATTAAAATTGTCCTTTAAATTGCCGTCATAAATACTGAGAGAGTATAGCTAGCATGAAAAGCAGAAAATTTGAAATGGACGTAAAAATCGTAATTTTAGGCAATATTTTGTAATGTTGTAGGGAAGGGAGCTAGGGATGCCCTCCCGAAACTTTTTTTATATTGAAGTCACTATTAAACTGTCGTGATGTTCGGGAGTCAACAGCTTCATCCGGTATTTTTCTCAAAACTTAAGTTTTTCAAACGCATTTTTAGGTTACTTTTAAAGCCATGAGGTGAGAAGTGCTGAGTAATAATGCTCAGATTAGTATACGAAAAGAAAAAGGAATTTATTTTTAAGTTTGAAAAGGCATTATTTTTATCTATTTTTTAAGTTAAAAACTTGAAATGTGTGAAAAGATAACATTCAAGTCTCATGGAACCCCTGAGAGAGCTCCGTGGAACCCTAGTGTTCCACGGAACACAATTTAAGAAACGCTGTGTTACAGAATAAATTAATAGTTTTCTTGTGAGGCTATGTGAGTTGAACTTTGATGTATCAGTTTTATGGGTTATTTTTATAAGTTTGAAAATTTAAAAAAAAAAAAAATATGCAATTTTTAAGTATAGACATAACTTTGGTTACCTACCCTAACTGAGCAGCATTAGTTTGAATTCGTTTCACAATTCATCTCGACTGTGTAGCTGTGTCTCTTTTGGGCTAATTCATTTGCACCCAACTAATTCAGTTGAACTCATTTATTCATAAATTTGAGAAATTGCAAATATGTTCCACACTTGGGACACTGTTTAAAGTTAAGGCATTAAACCATAGTGTCTATAAAGAATATTGGGGGGAAAACTGTATAATTGTATTAATAAAAGCGTATGGATACAAAATTTTATAAATTCAGTAATATTTTGATGACAATAAATATGTCATACCATAACAAGACAGAACATTTGTCATTGGTAAAAAAATTTAAACTATTCATGAACAAAAGACGTTTCGTCAAAACAATACATTTGTAACTTCTACAAATGAAAAAGAGTCTCTAAGTATAGATCAGGCTAATTCATTTGAAGTGAATTTAACGTTACTATGAAGGAATGAGAAGGAATGTGAAATGATGTGAAATAAGGAACATTAAAAGCTAAAAATAAGCTGTGCTAATAATTATTTGGGTTTATCAATTGCTTTTATGTTTCCAAGAGGGGAAAGCAGAAATATTAAATTCAAAAGAATTAAGAAGGCAGATTAGACCTTCAATGTTTTCAGAGGCAAGTGTACATTCTGATCATCGTTAAAAGTTTACAAGATCATATTATTTCTATCTAATGATATTTTTTTCTTTATTGGGTTGTAAAATAAACTTCTTTAAAATGACAGTCGGTGTCCCAAACTATTATCTTTTGCTGAATACATGAAAGAAAGATCAAAATAAAAAGTGTCCCAAGTTAGGGAGGGAAGTTCCTAATTTGGGACAATAAACATTTTTTTGGTTTATTTTTAAAGGCACAAATCTACACACTCATACTTTGTCTTGAAGGGACGTCGTAAGGCACATCCTGAAAATAGAATACTTCGTTCGAATGGAAAACATATGATTAATATGCTACTAAAGGTAAAACAGGTTCAAAACTCCTAAGTTTGGGCACTTGACTATACAAAAAATTAACTGAAATTTTTAGCGTTTATGACCATAAAATCATGATTTTTAACTTTTTATGGACTTCAAAAACCTGGGTCCAGTCGTATTCGACTTGGGGCTCCGAATAGTAGGAAGTTCATTTTCGGGTCAATTACTTAGTTTGACGCCAATAAATATACATCCAAAAACTCGCTAACACCCAAAACTCGAACTGTAGCGAAGTACATACAAACATTTATTTATTTATATTGGCCTTTTAAATTAAATTTTTCAGTGAATCCAAGTGTGAATCCAAATGGATTCGTATTCATAGATGTGAATCAGAAATGATTTGGATTTATAAATCTGAATCCGAATAGATTCGGATTCGGATTCATAGGTATGAATCCGAATTTCGTATTCGGATTTACACTTGCAAAAGTGAATCTATTCGAATTCACACTTGTGAATACGAATGTATTCGTATTCGGATTGACACGTTAAGGTGCTGTGAATCAAATTCGGATTCGGATTTACGAATACGAATCTGCCCATCTCTGACCTCAAGACATTAAAGCATGTTGTAGTACTCTTCACATACATTTTATTCTGGGAAAAAAAATCATGGAATGTCTTCCTAGAAAGAGCCGTGAGTAAAATTCAGTGGCTTTTATCAGTTATAAATATATGCAAAATATGACACCGTTACAATATTTTCAGATATAAAAATCATCCTCAATCGCCCAAAAGCTAAACAGATAGTCTGTACAGAAAATAAGGAATCCGGTCATTGTTATTAATAGTCGTTAACGTTCCGTTTCACGGATTTTCTGGCGGTGTTTTTACTTTCACGGTTTCACGTGTTAGGTAGACTCATTTTATAAGTCTTTGTAAGTGTTCAGGTATGCAAGCACATTCCGTAGGAAACTGTCACTTAGTATAAATAACTTCACAAAATGTGTATGTTTGCCCTTTCCGTGTAGATTTAGTAGCATGCCATGTAGTAAAATTGGATAAGTGTAAGTTGCATAAAAAGACGTACGTCAACTACATTTTATTTTCTTATATTTATGTCAAATTTCTATTTTTGTAGGCGAAAATGACAGTTAGACATTAATATTGGTGTCTTGCAACGATTCAAAATTTGTCTTGATTAAAATTTTATTTCCAATTTTTAAAACCTCACCCTTTTGCCGTAAATGTTGTACATGATAACTCAATCTGATGCAGGTAGTAAGAGCACTTATTTAAGTTTGCTGCTCTAAAGTATTCCTTTGAGACTATCGACATTTTAATTTACATAGGCACAGTCGTAATGAGGGGTAGGAATGGTTCCACTGAATAATAGTTGCTATAGATATAGTTATAGTTATTATTTTAAGTTACATTAAGCATTAAAAATGGAGTACGTGAACACGAACTTATGGAACGAACTATATAAAACCCATCAATTGAACTGCCTTATAAAGAAATAGGCGTACACATTTTGGTCACTATCTGCGTATTTTTTAAAAAATTATTTGCAGGTCATGAAATTAAAAGAAAGAAAAAAACCGTCTTGTTTCTACTTACTACTGTATATTAGACAATTTTTTGTTTATGTTTTACAAAAGCTTGTTGCACATTCTGTTCCCCATATCCGCAGCTTCAAAACAAAGGAAATGTATTTCCACGTTTAAAAACGTAATCCAAACACTAAAAAGTTAAATTATTCAAAAAATTTTAATTTGTAAATTTAACTCAAATCTTGCTCCTAAATACAATTCTTAGTCCCCGTTCCAGCAGCAAAATGAAATACATTTTTGAGTGAACCCAAACTTAAGCATGCAACATAAAGCTATCTATATGGGAAATAGGTAATTTTCACATGCATTTAAAGTATTTGATCGCCTGCCCTTCTGACTTATTGATCGTGATACAGAACTTAAGTCTCACTGGAGATTTTAATTTCTTGAAGTTTAAAGAATGATGTATTGCGATTAGCGGATATACGTGAGATACAAATTGTTTCACCTTACCCCTCCACTGTGAACAGAGTTGCTTCTATAACACTGATACGTATCCATTTTTATCTTACAGCATTTTTTCAATGACGGTCGAATTACTTAGTGGTAGTTACAAACAGTAATATTTTTCGATTGGTTACAATAAAAGTTATCGAACTGAGACTCGTCTTGTAACTGGAAATGGAGCTTCGCTCAACTAATTTCCCGATGAAGACTAAAACGAAAGAACTTTATAATGTGGTGTAATATTTCATCATGCCCATTTCAGTAGCAATCTCTTCGTGTCAAAAGTTGCCTCATACCCGCTAACTGATTTAAAATTATTGCTAGTCAGCGATGATGCTCCTTCAGGTGTACTATTGCTTCGAGTGTTAAAGTAATATAAAATTTTAAACGATTAAGAAATTTGTTTACGTAAAAAATGGAGACATTTTAAGCATTTTAAAAGTTTAAATGTAAATTAATATTTCTTTACATTTTTCGAACTTTAAACTATACCCTTCTAAAACTATGAATTCCGCCGTATTAAATTTTCGTGTGGTTTCGAGTCTAAAGGTGCACAGCCTTTTACTCTACCACACATTAGCAATCCTAGTATGATAGTTTATGTACATGTAATGAACCCCATGGCTATCCCCCTTCCCCTTGAAAGATCAATTCAATCTACGCTACTATGCACAGAAATGATTATTTTGCAATTCATTAGCCATATTAGTATTTTTACCCCTGGTCTCTGATAACATGGAGCGATTTCTGTGAAACTTAGGTGAACTGAATTAGGAAAATCATAGAATAGTATAAATAACTTATAGATATTTGTGTGTTTAAAGATAATACAATACTAAATTATATTTCCGATGTGCAATGATGTCGTTTTAATATAAATTTAGCATTCTAATTGTAAAACTGTTGAAGATTGTGCTTCGATAATACCTATCTCATTTTGTTATTTTCTATGCTGTGTGTTTATGTATAGAAAATACAGATCAAAATTTCGCTTACTGTTATGGTATTATTACTTGAAAGTTCATTAGTGAAATGCGCAAGCAAATTTAAGAAGAAACACCGATGGTGATTTCAATGCATCCCTGTGTCTTTGCAGGGTGCAATTTAAGAACTACTGAAAGACAGCATTTCTTTTTTGTTCGGCTTTTTTGCCAAACATGCTATACGTTTGTTGCTAATCGACATTAACAGCCATTGTTGAGGATACTTTTTGTGTTGATTGCATTTAAAATATCTCCTGGTGGTTATATGTTGTTAACCATTTTCATTTGCTTTGAAGCAAATTTCACAAATACCGATATAGTTGAACCGAATTACTTAAAGATTCGGCGTAAATCAAGCAATAGTATAAAGAAAATTTAAAAATTGCAAATTGGTTTGATAAGGATCATAGAACATTAAATAAAATTTCTGTTGCAATCTTCGACTGCTGAAACAGTCGAAGATTGTACGTCAATATTGAATTCTATTACCTTACTCATGTTTGTATTTTCCTGCTATTAACGGGATAAACACTGATCAAAAATTACACAAAGCCTTACTGTTGTGGATTTTATAATTAAACAATATTTAAAAATTACAATTAAACGGTAACATCAAATTAAGTAGCACTACGAGTAGCATCAATGGACCCCTGGGGCCTCGTAGGTCGCAGTTTAAGAAACGATTTATAGCATCATTTATTATATCTACGGCTTTCTCGCTGAACATGCGTCAACGCTCATCGCTAAACGGCATTGACGGCCACCGTTTAGGATACGTTTTGTGTTGATTGCATTTAAAATAGCTCCTGGTGGTTATATGTTGATAACCGTTTTCATTTGCTTTGAACCAAGGTTCACAAATTTAACGATTGAAGTCAATCTTTGATGAAACTTCATCTAGGGCAGTTTTTTACGGGCTTTTCATTTAGACTAAATTCATAACTATACAAAAATTAGTTCGTGCAGAAAAGAGCAATTTTATGATTCAAAATATGAAATTAGACCTCTTTGGGTGTTTTTAAAATTCCAAAAACCCGCCTATATGAATTCCTGAGCAACAATTTACCTTTGTGCCAAATTTGGAAGAAATCCGACGAAAACTGGATTTGTATAAGGAACATACACACATACCCACACACCCACAAACATACATCCATTTATATATATATAGATATAGAAGAAAGTAAAAATGAATACAACAACAATGGAACTACTGTAAGTTAATAAATCGTTCATCCTGTGCCGAGACCTCCAATATTTCTCCCACAAGTGTCTCGAGTCCAGCGCAGGGCAGTGACTCAAATGTTTCGCGTCCACATTTATTTCGAGAAAAACCTGGAATATTTGCTAAGTTTTTCATGTTTCAAACGTTCATTACCAAGATTCTATTCTTGCTTGGTTTCAGCTTTGAAATTTATTTGATAACTTCATTCATGACAAGAATTATAGTTACTATTATTTATTTTTGTTTTCGGCAACGATTAAAAAGCATGTATAACCAACGCCCCCTAAATGTCTACCACATTTGCTTCAAAAGTGATCCTCCGCCGGCGCCGGTACACTTTTAACGCTATCTGCTACAATACACGGATGGCGTTGCTATGGCGATGGATCCAAACAATTCAAATCAAATTGTTAATTGGTTAATTTCATAATTTATAAATTTAGAAGTTAACCAATGGGGTCGTTTCCAAAATTTGAAAAGTATTTTTTTCTGAAAGAGCATGCTTAAAAACATAGGACCTAACCATTTTTTAAATAATTTGTTTAAGTTTAATATTTTTAAAAAATTACTTAAATCGGTATGCTTTCATTGTTTATACTTCTGCCGATGACATCACAAATGATGAAATGTCATTCAGTGTTGCCATTTACAGAACAAAATATTTAATTCCCATCTTTACTCACGTGTATTGGCAACGATATGGTTGATAGCAAGCGTAGAGCGCAATTTTAATTCGTTTCTAGATTATCATAACGTAGAAACGCAAAAGAAAGATGCGCCGAAGAGCATCATTTGTGACGCCATCAAGACCACGCCTTGTTTGAAAAATCGGACATTTTAAAAAATTAATTAAAAAACAACTATTGGGAACATGAAAGTATTTTCTGGGTCCATGATTTATTTTTTTTTTTTTTTTTGCTTATTCTATCAATTTTAGTGACAAAATGTACAACTTTTGACTGAAGGAAACAACCCAATTAACTCCCCTAGTAGTTTCTAATACCTTCAATCTTCGATAGCAGTAGCAGGTGTACCGAAATTTACTTATTCGAATCACTTTTGCTCTATGTTAAAAGCGAGAAAGCGACAGGCATTTAGTATTAAGGTGGCGTTGGTATTACTCTTCAACCAAAGTCAGAGCAAGTATAGTAAAATCGAATTTAAAAAAATATATATTTAGTGTTACTCACTTACAAACAAAGATGTAAACAATTAAGAAAGGGTGACACGTTCGTAATAATAAACAAAAAATGTCAACAAAGCATTTCAAGAAAAAACATTTTTCATTTTCTGCCTCCGGTCCTTATCATGGCTCTGCCTGATTGAAATGTACTATCTTCAACGTAGCTCAAAATCCTCTTTATGATTTTTATGTTCATGCTTTGTTCGGAAAAAAGCTTAACGAGAAAGTATACGTCAAGTAATACAGCTAGCAGCTTATTAGTTGTAAGAACTATTTTCTTGTATGGTGTTAAACTTGTCAAAGATAAACGAATTTTACCGAAGTATAACGTTTCTAATTTTCCTTCAGGCAACTTCTCTATCTCTGATATTAGAAAGTCCTTTCAACTGCATTAAGTTATCTATTAGTAGAAGAACTTGCTATTAAGTAATTTTTATGTCTTCACTTATTATAAGTTAAGAAAAAACATCTTAGTGTCGTTATTCGTGGTTTATTTGTTTTAAAATGTTGAAATTTAGTCTTTACACTTTATTTCCGTAATTTAAAAATAATCTGCTAAAGACTTTTTTAGATTGTAACAGTATTTTCTAGCTAGTAAATAATGTTTTTGAGACAGAACAACAAACACGAAGTAACAGCAAACTGATTTTTGATATTTGCCTTTCAAAAGTATTTTTACCTTATCTTGTCGCACCGCGGCAACGAAAGTGACATAAGGGAAACCCGGCTAAAGTGGATACCCCGGGCAAAGCGAATTTTACCTATGGGCAGTTCTCAAAAGGTGGGAACAAAAAAGTTAACTTTGAGCAATTTCAAAAATTTTCGAATTTGATATCAATTTTTCTTTTATTCTATAGTATGCATACCTAGAACACAAAATATGAACATGAAAAGACAGCAGGTATTTGTAAAAATTGTTAATTAGCAAATTAAATCAGCAATCTGTAGGTAACAGATTTTGGACATTGTTGTCATGTAGGTAACGGATTTTGGACATCATCATAATGTAAGTTTCACCATTTTTGACAACTGTTAATCTGATTTTTAACTTTTCCAATGAAAATTTTATTTACTACTTTTTGAATTTTGCAATTGAATGATAAAGAGGATATTAATGAAGTACTTGAATGGCTATACATACTGCTCTTTACATATAATAAAGTTTTGGAATGATTTTGAAGAAGTTGATGAAAGGTAGAAAAAAGCTTCATGGAAATAATTATACAAACTTGTAGTTTGATTTATTGGGACAAATAAGGAATAAAAATAGAAACAAATAAATACGACATATATATTTTTAAAGGAAAAATAAACAAAATATTCTTTAAGAAAGAATGTAAAAAATGACATCAGTTTTAATAACGAATATTTTTTCTAATGTCATAAGAATTAAAACGATGTCTAAAAAAATTATTGAAAAAAGAAATTCGTATTTCTATTTCGAGATCGTTAAATTATGTTTAAAAGAAAGAGAAAAAAAAAATTCTAAAATAATAAAAGCGGCGGGAAAAAAAATTGCTAGCGCAGGTGATAACGTCGCCAAAACTGGTGCAGCTGACGATTAACTACATTTGTTAAACTGGAATCCCCCTCTGGTAACCTTGAGCGTATCGTATACTGTGTTGTCGCCAATGTCGCCAGCGGAAGTTTGCTTGGCGATGTTAGCGCAAAATGGCTTTCGTTCGATCATAGAAAGCCATGTTACTACTGTAATTTATGCATTGTTCAATGTGTAACGTATTAATTATGCAAAATACCAATGGATTAAAGAAGATAACATTATAATAACCTTTTTTATTGAGGTTAGAAGACAGTGGATCATCAAAAATTATGAATAAACGGACAGAATTATCGGCATCAAGATCGTTACGCCATTTGGACATCTCACATGTATGTTTAAGAAAAATCATTTTTCTTCTAAGATACTGCATAAAAGCTTATGAAAACACTTTTAAACAATTAAAAATTGATTCTGAGGATCGATAAATACCTTTAAAACGAAAACATCATATACTTAGTTCTCAAATAATAGCATTTTAAAGATCGCAACTTTTGGACATACATCAAATTTCAAAGTTACGTTTTTTTAAAATCGTTTACAAAGTAAATAATCTATCTTTATTTTTGTTATCTGTGTAAAATATTAACAAAACGTTATTCAGTGTAAGATTCATACCTTTAATTTTTTTTTGAAACGTATGGAAATAATTAAAAAAAATTTTTTTTTAATGGTACATTTGCTCAGTTAACGTTTTGGTATGTCCAAAATTGTGCCTTTTAGCAAAGAAAATATTTTTTTAAGGGCATTTGAAGAGCTTTTTTTCCATAATTTATGTCAATTCTTGTCTCTATACAGCATTATAATTTACCTCAAAAATTTTAGAGTTAATTAAAATGAAAGTTATTTGGTGTTGAAGCTTCAAAGTTGAAGTCTGTGTTTGTTCCCACCTTTTGAGAACTGCCCCTATAACTCCCAAATAATTAGTTGGCCGGCAGCCGCGTTGTCATAGCAATGGTCGCATTTTGCTGCTCCGTGTGCGGCAAACACGTCGGGACAAGTTCGCCTCACGCGACGCCAGTGAGCGAACAAAGTATGTTTTGGAGGAAAAAATATTAGTTTACAGAGGTTAGTGTTTCATTTATAACTTTAATATTATTTGTGACATGTTCTTTGTTATGGGTAGGATTTGATGTACGACTATGTAGCTTTCAACTATCCGTAGACGATGAGTTTAGATGCTCTGGTTTTTTAGTAATTTTAAGTAACCTCACAAATGTACCTGAAGGGCAAAGCGGATTGGGCAAAGTGAATACCGTATTCACTTTGCCCGGTCATGACACGTCATTTCATCCGAACCTGAAAGTCCTTCAATATTAAGATCTCAAGACAATACTACCATTGATGACCGTCCTTATACTCCCATGGGATCTGAAACAACAGAATAAATCCAAGGCAATGATGTTCCCGCCGCTTCACTCAAACCAGGATGTTCTACGAACTACTACAGTACTTCAGCTTTACTACCTATTCCTCAGCCTGTAAAAATAATAACAACACGTAATCAAAAACTGCAGAGACCTACACTCCAGACAAGTACTCCATTAAAGGACAATCAGAGACAAAAATTTGAATAAAATAAATAGACTGTCATGAAGTAACTAGATGATGTTTTGACTAAAGCTTCTCAGAAGACAATTAAAAAGACCAAGTATCAAAAAGACTAATCAAAAATCTCTGCTACAAAGCATAGGACTGCATAAGAGAATGATAAGAAGAAGGAAGTAACGAAATTTGATGATGAAAGGTGCATTTTTTGTGATGAAATGTTCATTGAAGAAGATGATCAGCCAATGGAAAACATAATACAATGTCGTATTTGTACTCAGTGGTGTCATTAAGAGTGTTCAGCATTCAAAAATGGTAATGATTTTTTTTTTTTTTTTTTTTTTTTTTTTGTGATAACTGCAATGATTAGTATTGTAGCAGAAAAATGTTTTTTTTTTTTTTTTTCAATATGCTCCAAAATTTTGGATGTTGACTTTTTTCTAAAAAAATTCTCTGCTTGTTACAATAATTACTGCAATAATTAGTATTATAGAAAAATGCTTCTTAATATGAGCCTTTAATTTTCGATGCTTATTTTATTCTTACGTTCAGCTTCTTTGTTTGTAATAACAACAGTAATTAGCACTGCAGCAAAAAAATGTTTTTAAATGTGTTCCTTTTATTTTCTACGTTTATTTTATTTTTAAGTTTAATTTCTTTGTTTGTAATAACTACAATAATTAGCATTGCAGCAAAAAGTATTTTTTGGATATGTTCCTTTAATTTTCGATGGCAATTTTATTTTTAATGTTTAGTTTCATGACAAACAATGCTGCTATTTGCTTTGCCCTAGTAACGAATTCACTTTACCCGGGGTATTGGGCAAAGTGGATATTCATGCCATTGTTGAAAACTGGCCTTATATCTTATATTGTAATTAATATTAAGGACAACTCTTATTGCATAACGCAAGTTCATTAAATGAAAACTGATTATAAACATTTGTTTCAACTTCTAAAGTTATAACTAAGCGACAATAATCAAAAAAAAAAAACTTAAGGTATTCACGTTACCCGGGTTTCCCCTAATTCAAAATTTCGATAAAACGTACTAACCGTTGGTTTAAAATCTATAAATTTCATGCTCTTTCTTGCCACAAAACTCAGACAATGTTCAGGGATTCTCAAAAAATTTCGACTCGCTGCACCCTTTGAAGGTTTAGAATTTTCTCACGGCACTCAAGTCCATCTCAATTATGTAAACAACTAATAAGTCGTTATTTTCAGGGGGTTTCCCCCACACCTGCGCACAGTTCGTGCACACATGTGCAGCATAATATATAGCACGGGACCCTATCCACTTCCAAAATACACCGGTGTTGCATTATAAGGACACCGGAGTGTGAATACGGCGAACCGTGCTCCTATCGTACATTTCTAGGTTATCAAATCATGAAAAAAATGACGGCACACAGCAAGATTTTTGAGCAATCACATTGCTTATTGTTCTCATTTGACTGTTTTGAATCCCTATGATTTTATTCCCCCCCCCCCGCCTCCCTCTGCAGCACTACCGCCAACCGGCTCCCTCCGATGCTGCTCCTCTAGCGAAAACAGTATCCAGGTTGCGACCATATCCTACACACACGCATACACGCATACATACACACACCTACACGCACACACGCACCTACACGCACACACGCACCTACACGCACACACACGCACACACACACACACACACTCACACGCACACATACACACTCACACGCACACACACACCACATACCCACACACTCATGCTTGCACACAGACACAAACACACACGCCTAAACACACACGTTCACACACACATGCACATACCCACACATATACACACACGGTTACATACACACACACACACACACTCGTGATTGCGAAAAACATAATTTGAATTCAAGATGTCAAAATTCAATTTTTTTTTTCTTTTTGAATTCGTCAACTACATAATTTAGGTTTCGTTAACGTATAGGACTCGACCGATGCATCGGAACCGATGGTTCAACAATAGGGAAGTTTTCGATTTTTCAATTTTACTTTTATATGATAGAGTAACATGCATGAACATCATAGGTGAAAAAAATTTTGCGATACGATATGTAGTTTTTTTTTAAATTAATTTTTAAAGTTCAAGCGTTTGTGACGTCAAATGGCATAGGAAGTGACGTCATGCGCTCTTCCGATACGGGAGAAGCCGAAGGACGTGCTTCGAAGTTGGCTTCAAAGACGAAACGTAAAAGGCTTTTCTCCTCGCATTAAACTCCCCGCGTTTCTGGAACATTAAACCTCTCATCCCTCTTGGAAATATTCGAATATCATCGCTATCGTTACTTGAGAAAGATTATTTAGATTGTGCTTTAACGAATCCGGCCTCCATAGTGTGTTCAAAAGAATTATTGAATTTCTAAAAAATAAAAATATCAGCGCGCTCAAAATGTCCTTAGCGAAAACAAGGGATCTTCGGCGGAAGGCTGTCCATTAGTGCCCTGTGACGTAAGCTGTTGACGTTTCAGAAGAGCGCACTTTTGCGCGAGAATTTTTAAAAATTCATTAAAAATCAATCACGGTGTTTTAATATTCGGCGATGGTGAATTTTTTAGCTTTGAGGGTCAATTAACAATATCCAATAGTCAAAATATGAACGTTTAATGTGTTGCAACTTCCCTATTTAGCCATCGGCATCGGTATCGGCGGCCGATGCTAACTTGCAGGGAACATCGGCCCATCGGCCTTAAAAAACATCGAAAAGTCGATGGAATTGGCCGATGTTTTCGAAAAAACGGACCTTTGCTGTTTTACTTTTAATACAAAGTAAAGGGAGTTATTGTTTTCATATAAAATTGTTTACTTAAATTTCAGTATGAATTTCTATTTTAGTCACCCCTGAAAGAGTTTTCAATACTGCATTCAGGTATCTAACAAATTAATTATTGAGTTGTTGCTTTTTTGCGGCTGGATGTACGTATATATCTCTCATCCTTATATATTATTTATGTAGCCTGTTTTTTGTTTCTACGCGAGATCTTCCTCAATTCTTGATCGATTTCTTTGATTTACACTTTATTTTAAAGCTTATCGTGCAGGCTACTGACGAAAAATAGACCCACGGTCTAAAAATTGATTTTTCTTTTTAAAAAAAAAGCCTGTTTTAAAGAACCAGAATAAGGTTTTCGGTTAAATTTATAACTTTAACTTGCACTGTGACCGACAGAGCTGAATAGCTCGATCGGCAGAGCGTTCGTCTGGTAACCAGGAGAATGAGTGTTCTGGCCCATGTCCGAACAATCTGCATCAAAACATGAGAGAATTATCTCGTATAACATGAACACTTAATAACAATGAAAAACAAATATGAGGGAATAGAGATGAGATGGAAGCGCTCCATGCTGTTATGAAAACTTGATGCAACATGGAGCTAAATTGATTCTTAATTGTAAGGCTTTTTCTTTCGTTTTGTTTTTAAAGCTTTGGCTCCGGTTAGAAAATTAAAGCATAATCTAAGCGAAAATATAAGTATCTGGTTTAAGATTTAAGACTACAATGGAATTGCTTTTTGTTCAGTAAAAAATAATAAATCGTATTTTGAAATATAGATTCTTCTAATGAGTTTTTGACTCTTTGTACGAATAAAAGAATTAATACCTCAAGTTGAAGGGTGAAATATATATTTTTTCTTCATTTTGCAAGAAAAAAAAAACAAATTGCCTATCACATTTTTACTATATTCGAAAAGCTACGCTTGAAAAAGAACTTAGTTCAAATTATTTTGTATTTTAACCGTACTGTTAAATGACGAACACGTGCTGCCATCTAAGTCATAACGGTTCAAGCAGTCTGTGATAACAAATTGTAAAAATTTTCAAAAATAAAAACACTTCTCTTCAAAATCTTATCCTTTTATATTATTCCTGTAGCCTGCTTTTTGTTTCTACGCGAGATCTTCCTCAATTTTTGATCGATTTCTTTGATTTACACCTTATTTTAAAGCTAATCGTGCAGGCTAGTGACGAAAAATAGACTCACGGTCTAAAAACTTTTTTTTCTGTCAAAAAACACCTGTTTTAAAGAACCAGAATTAGCTTTTCGGTTAAATTTATAACTTTAACTTGCACTGTGACCGACAGAGCTGAATAGCTCGATCGGCTGAGCGTTCGTCTGGTAACCAGGAGAAGAGTGTTCTGGCCCATGTCCGAACAATCTGCATCAAAACATTAGAGAATTATCTCGCATAACATGAACACTTAATAACAATGAAAAACAAATATGAGGGAATAGATTAAATGAGATGGAAACGCTCCTTGCTGGTATGAAAACTTGATGCAACATGGAGCTAAATTGTAAGGTTTTTTTTTTTTTTTTTAGCTTTGGCTCCGGTAAGAAAATGAAAGCATAATGTCAGCGAAAATATAAGTATCAGGTTTAAGATTTCAGACTACAATGGAATTGTTTTTTGTTCAGAAAAAAATAATAAATCGTACATTGAAATATAGGTTCTTCTAATTTGTTTTTGATTCTTTGTACAAATAAAAAAATTACTACCTCAATTTGAAGGGTAAACTACATTTTTTTTTCTTCTTTTTGAAAAAAAAAATAGCCTATCACACTTTTACTACTTTCGAAAAGCTACACTTAAAAAAGAACTTAGTTCAAATTATTTTGTATTTTAAGCCTGCTGTTAAATGATGAACACGTGCTGCCATCTAAGTCATAGCGGTTCAAGCAGCCTGCGATAACAAATTGTAAAAAATTTCAAAAATAAAAACACTTCTCTTCAATATCTTATCCTATATATTATTCCCACCTCATTTTAAAACTTATCAGGCCGGCTAATGACGAAAAATAGACTTACGGTCGAAAAATCAAGTTTTCCCTTGCTGTTGCAAAACCTTGATGCAGCCTGAAGTTCTTATGCATTTTTTTAAAGCAAAGTTCTAATACAATTTTCCAATTTTTTTTACGTCTCTTTCGGCAGGAAAAAAAAAAAAACCTGTGTGTGTGTTTTAAATAAAGCTTAAAAGCACTGGACTTGGTTGTTCGGTTAAATTGATAAGTTTTTTTCGGTAGAGCGTTCGGCAATAAACTAACGGAACTTCGGGCAAGCTCGGACTGTCCGACATAATAGAAAATTTAGATTAAAATTACGCAATACATGTACTCATAACATACAACAGATAACGCACGTAATAAAATAAATGCAATGGGAATGCTACTTGGTGTTTCGACTCCTTTATGCCATCTACAGTAATCATTCAGATAAGTTGACAGTTAATTGAAGGATGTTCTTCCTTTTTTTTAAGCTTTACTCCGTCCAGACCACTAAGCATAAAGTGTAAGCATAAAAAAAGTATTAGGTTTACTTCAAGGGAATCCTTTTTGTGCAGAAAAAACATTTTCATTGTATGCTGAAATGTAGATTTTTCTAATATTAGTGTTCGACCTTTTGTACAAATAAAAAATACCACGCCAAATTGAAACTACGAGTTTCACCCAGTAAACCTTTTTTTTTATTCGAATACGAAATAAAACATTAAAATTCTTATCAACTTTATTAGTAAAAAATCATTTTCTACTCCTCTGCTTTCAGCTGAATAAAAAAAAAAAAATACATTTTGTCTATGTTCGAAAAATTACAGTTAAAAAACGGACTCAGTTCAACTGGTTTTGGTTTTGAATTTAAAGTGTTAGGTTAAAAGAGAAACATGTGCGGGCATTTAAGCCGTAACGGTTAAAGCAGCCTGCTATGGGAAATAGTTCAATATTCAAAAATGAAAACACTTCTTTTCAACCTAGTGTATTACTTCTCTAGAATGTTTGTTTCACTCGCTACATGAGATCTTCCTCATTCTGTAATCAAATTCCATTCTTTACGAATAATTTTAAATCGTATCATGCTGGCTAATGACCAAATATAGACGCATGATCTTATTTTTTTTTTTCGGCAAAAAGCTTTTTTGCTGTTTTTTTTCTATGCATTCCTTCAATGAATAGCATTCGAAAAGGAATGCGCAATTGCTAGGTTTGTTAGAGTGTCGTGCTGTTAATCAGAATGGCGCCAGTTCGAATCCGTGCCGATAAACATCTCTTTAATGTTTCTTTTTTTCCCGTCAGATGCTCACATGGACAGGACTGTGTATGACACAACCTGTGATTTCACATGCACAATTACTGCTTTTTCACGAGTCACTCAGCCACACTTTTAATGATATTTATGTTTGCATTGAAAATACGTGCAATCAAAAGGTGATCGATGATCAAATTATTGCAACGTTGTATTTAACGAGGTTTTGTTACTGATGTCTTGAAATTACATGCCTTCTCTTTTCCGCTTACTTTTTTTCCGTTTACTTTTTTCGGTTCTTCTTCATAATGTTCATTCTTTGAAATTTTTAAAGAGCGAAATTCCCTTATGAAACGATTCGAAGCACAGTGCGGAGTTCCGCACGGGTCGACTAGTAAGTCATAACTCAAAAGTGGTAAGCTGTAGAAGGTTAACATTTCGCACGGGGGGTGTGCGTACGTTCCAGCTGTGCACTTCCCTTTTTGTTTTCGATCGGATGTTCTAAAAATCCTATTTACTCTTTTTTTTTTGTGGCTATTAACTACTTATTTCAATGCAAAACTAATATAGCGTCTCAGACTAGGCGATCATTTGGTGATATATTGCTGGATTGGAGACCAACTTGGAAACAAATGTGAGATAGCGAAACCGTTTTTGTGTCATTTTGTAGATTCCCGTTGAACCGACGGTAATTTTTTAATTTTTCGATATTTGTAATATGAATCACAGTAATGCAGTCTTTTCTGTATCACTTCGGCGGAGTTACAAGTTTGAGGCCCGTCGAAATACGTTTTGTTGCCCTATTTCTCTTAACGGAAGTTGTAAAACATTTATCATAAGCAATTTTTGTAACTCCTACGTTGCCCCTTTGGTTATGGGGCGTCTCGCGCAATTGCAACATTTGCTATATTTTAAATCCGCCACTGCACGTCAAAACAAACTCGGGTGCAAGTTTTAAAAGGGTTTTTCTGCTCAATGTTTATGATTATTTTGAACTCAATTTTTTACGACTTTTTTTTGTATTTCCGAGGTAAGTCTTGCGTGCCCCCCTCCAATTCCTTCTATTTCTGAAATTAAACTCTAGTTGTACTTCAGAGTTGTTTGAAACTAACACCATTCATAAAATTGGATTTGATTTTTTTTTCAAACTTTATCTATCGTTTAGGAAATATTTAGAACATTAATGTAAGAAAATGATTTAGGCCGTTTTGAATAGTGACATAGTTCGGAAATCAAACAGACTTCTAAATTTTTTCTTCGGAAGTGCTGTAGTAGGTTCAGAAATCCTTCCGACGCGTTGGTGATAGCGGTTCTGTACTAAAAAAAATTCGGCCGAAGTTGTGTGTGGAGGGCCGACGTTTAATGTTGCGAGTTACTCCAAAATCAGAGGGCGACTCCCCCCCCCCCCCCCACCTCCCTCTCCTTCGTCGTTTCAAACATTTCTTAAATACTGAATGGTCTCAATGTCCTCCAAGTGAAACGATACCTCTGGGGGTGCTAGCACCAGGTAGCTATTAGCTCCTGGTCTAGTTCTAAATTCTCATTAACTGTTCGATCTGGTGATGGTGCTGCGATCTATCGGTATAAAAAATAATGGAGGCAAGGCACTTAGTATGCAGTCCTCGACATAAATACAGTTGTAGTCAGTTGTGACTCGGAATCGGAATCGGAAATACTTAGCGATTATTTATTTTGTTCACGAAATGTCATTTTGCGTTGTATTTCTCATACTTGTTTCACCTATATTTCGTAATGCGCTATCTTTTTTGCATCATTTATAGCGATCGATTTTTTTCTATTGTAAGTAACTATTTTTTATGTATTTTTATGTAATCAATAAATAAATTATTTTTGTTTTCATCATATTTTTAATAATATGTTATCGAAAAGTTTCAAGGTTTTTCTATTATGCATTTTTTTTAAATTTCAGAAAATTATTGTTAAATTGAAAAATGTAATTAGAATCTTTTTATAGGGCTTCATAAAAGATTAAACAATCAAATTGTTCAATATTAAGTGTGCAAACATCAGATCAAGTAGTTTATGTATTCCGTTATTATTAACTTGGTATAAATATCGAGTTTGTTTATTGTAGCTGCGTATTAATAACGTCGTTTTTTCCATGGCTATTTCTTTTTTCAGCAAAAAAGTAATGTCACTGTTTTAGATTTTATGGAAATGCAAACTTTTCTATTTATAAATTTTAAATAAGTATAAAAATATTCCTATTATGTTTTAATATTGTAATTTATCTGTTACCCTTTTTACCCGACTGCGCGTGCGTGACGCAAAGGAGGGTAATGTGTTTATCAGTCTATGTATGTATGTCCGTTTCTATGTGGCGTTCTAAAGGCTGAACGCCTTGGTCAATTTTGGTAACTCTTACGTCAATTGATTTGTCTTAACCTTGGGAGTGTCACTAAACACATGACAGTAATCAAAATTCCCCATATCAACAACCAGTTAACAAAATATGGCAGTTCGGGATCGGCGCACGCTGGGTGTTGCACTGTGTCGCACGCTACCTACGTGCGACAAATACAGGTAGTTTTCGCTGACTGAATTTTTTTGTTTACTAAGTCTACTAATTGGGATCTTATTGGCCAAGTGGTCTAAGCGATTGCTTCTCCCACTTGAGGCGGTGAGACAAGACACCCTCACTCCGGATGTACTTTCCCCTGTTTCTGATGTGAATTCTTTCATGTGTTCTTTATTTGTATTCTGTAGTGTAGTAAAAATATATTATGCGTAACGAAGGCAAGACACTCAGATTGTAGTCCTCATCAAAATAAACCTGGGCAATAAGAACCAAAAGAAAGAAAGTCTAATAATTCGATTTTCATCTCTAACATATGTTGCATTTGTTTTTGCCTTGATTCAAGGGACTGAGTTTCGCGACGTGTACTTTCTTGAGAGGATTTTTTAGTTTTGCGAGAAGGATTTGACTGACATTTCCAATTTCGCGTCATCATGCGTTATACAAGCTGTTTATATAGCTGTGCTGTGGTTGACTTAAGTTCGCGCATTTTTGCCGAAGACTAAGCACATGTAGCTTTAAGCGGAGTTATGTCTCTAGAGGGACTAATTATCAGTAGTTTAGACCAGCGCAAGTTACTTAATAGACCTCACGATACAAACAAACTCTCTCAATGAAATGACAAGATTGCGAAATGTACCGTATCATAATCATACGGTACATTTCGCAATCATATAACTAAGTCAATGAAAATTAACTAAAAAGTGTCAAATAAAAAATTATTAAATAAAAACATAAAACCCGACTGCGTAAAAACCAAAAAAACTAAAAAGAAAAATGTATAAGCCTTCCTGGAAAGTAATGGGCAGCTGATGTGCCCAGTTTCTACCAGTAACATATCTTGAAAAATCCAGGAACGTTTCCCGCTACAATTCAGTAACCTTCCTGGCATTATCGACGAAGCCTCCTGAAAAATTCAGAAATCTTTCTGCTAAACGCCAATCGTGTCTCTGGAAAATTAGTGTTACCTTAGAAAGGTAAAATATACTAGCTTGGCAGCTTCCTGATTTATCAAGGAAGATCCAAGAGTATTATTGCAAACATAGCCAAAGCTAAGCCAGACCTGCAATTCTTGCAAAGCAACATAGTCCATACTCATTTGCTCCCTTTGGGAGCTTAATTAACATGGACGGGCCGTAAGAGTATTAAAGCCGATGCACTTTACAAACGGGTTCAGTTAATCTTTTAAGTGGTAGATAAAAATATTTTTCACAACAGTGATGAGTCTGTATTCGTGCATCTTGTGGCAATTCAGGAAACTTTTTGACAATGATACTTGATTTTTCCAGGAAGTGGATGAAAACCACTAAAATCCCGAGACGTAACACGGAAATACCCAGTAACGTTTCGGAATTTTTTTACAGTGTAGCTCCAAACACCTTATAACACTTCTTGTTTCATTGGCGCGACATGTTTCCGTCAACGCAATCATCTTCTATCATTTATCCTTTTCGTGAATATCCAGCTCCAGCCATTAGTGCCGTTTGCAATCTCGAATCATCTTCGTTATCTTCAGCGTTTATTTAGTCATACAGAGAATTTGCACACCCGTCAGAGCACCTGTTACCTTACTTTTTGAAACCCCCTCGTAAAATAATTTAAAATTGTAAATAAATAATGACTCATTACTCTTAATGTAGCATGGGACAATAATATCTTGAAATGTTTAAAATTTCACTGGGTTCGGACGTGAACACTAAAAAATTAACCAACTTAACGACCGCTTTTTAGCCTACTTTCCCAGTAAAAGTCAGAAAAAGAAGAAAAAAGCATGAAAGAAGGCTTAATGCATCTTTAAAATATCGCGAAAAACAAAAAAAAATCAAAAATAAGTAAAATAATTAAATAAATATTGAAAAATTAAAAATTGGAAAGTAGGGTATTGAGATGGGGGAAAATGTCTGTCGGTCTGTCTGTCTGCCCCCCCCCCTAATAACTTTTGAATGAATAGTCCGATTCGAACCAACTTTTTTTTGTTCGAAAGATCTCGGCGAGTACACCTCATTCCCATATTTAAGTTTTTGATTTGAACTATTTTTTGTTCAATTTTGAACAGTTCAAAAAAACTTAGCATTAGCGCCTACGGGGAAATTCAAGGCAATTCCGAACTGTGAGGCGAATTTGCTTCAAACAAACTTTGTAGGAAAAAACTTTTGATGAAAAACTTATATATAAAATATCTTTTTGATTTGAAAAATTTTCCGTTCAATTTTGAACAGTTCAAATCCCTTAACACTAGCGCCTACGGGGAAACTGAAAGTCAATGTAGATTCCGTATTTGAAGGCGGATTTACTTCAAACAAATTTTGTTGGAAACAGCTCTTGACGCCAAACTCCAGACTCCGACTCCGAGAATTTAGGGGCACTTGACTCCGACTCGACGCCTGTGCCCTATAATTAATCGGACTCCGACTCCCCGACGTCGACTCTGACTTCGTAGCTTTGGAAAAAATTTATACACGGAGGACAGATGACAGACTCCGATTTTTGGACATTCTACTCCGATTCCTTTATCCCAAAATGAGATTGACTCCGACTCCGCAGCTATGGTTTTAACTGTGAAATAATTATTGTTGATATGACTTGTTTTTATTCACGCTAAAGTTTTAATTTAGGCATTCAGTTTTCGGCGAATGAACTCGAAGTCATTCATGTTTCTACATAAAGATATATGCAGACGATTTTTTTTTTTTTTTTTTGACAATGAAAATTATTTTTTTAAGTTGACTATTTTATTGTTTTTATTTATTTTGGTAATAGCATTAATTCATTAAAAAAAAATTTTTTGGCATCAGGGGAAAAAGAAACGATTTTTTTTTTTTTTTGATATGATGTATTTATTTTAATGAGCTTATTAATTTTAATTATTATTTTTTCGTTTTGAAAGCTGTTAAAGAATTTTTAATGGAAAAAAGCGTATTAGCTGCTTTGTTTAAAAGGTGCTTCTTTTTTTCTTTTTCTTTTTTTTTGAAGATGAGTGAGGAATATTTTATTCCTAGAAATCAGCTTAAAATATTTAAAAAATATTTTTGAAAATATTTGCGATTTTAGCTATTTTTGAGAATATTGATCAGGTACTAGAAAGTAGTATGAGTATATGGGAAAGTAGGCTCGTTTAGTTCTAGACAGAACTTCTTGTTCAATACTGATATTTTTGACATCATTTTGGGGGGTTCCGTAATGGATTTTATCCTTTTATGTATTAAATAGAAGATGCTTTCAAAAATATCAAGTGCCCACGATTATAATAAAGTCGCCACTTTGAATATCATAGAAATTTTCTGGCGCATCTGAAGCATTTAACATTTCCCAACGATTAAATTCCAACTCAATGCTCCGAAACTTACATTGTAGAGTATATATAATGTATTCTAAGATCTGGCTCAAGTTGCGCTTAATATGCTACGCAAATGAAGCGATAAATTTAATTTAACCTGCCATAGCTTCTCAGTGAAACGCTGACGAATTTAGAGAAAGGCTTTCAAGTATTAAGAAGTGGTTTAACAGATTAAAAGCATCAGAGCTGCTTTCAATTAATCGAAAGTTTTCCGACTAGACTAACTATAGAATTCCTTCAGAGGCTCAAATCTTAGAACTGAGGCTATAAAATAGGATAATAATATTGCTAGATTTTGAAAATCTATATAATATATAACGGACTTTCTTACAGAAAGTCTTGGAAAGGTTTTTTAACTTATTTATTTCATTTCCTCATCATAATTTATAATTTATGACTAAAACATGCTTTTAGAGGTTTGAATATTTTTTCAGAATAGTATTTAAGGTTATAATAAAAGTAAAATTTCTAATGTTTTATTTTTCATCTATTTAATAAAAGTTTAACAGACTAAAATGTTATTCCCTCACTAGTCCCCACTGTTAGTTGAAAGTATGCAAAAACTGTGTCTAAGCAAATGAACAGTCAATTAATTTATTTGTTCTTTTCAATTCAGAAAATTGAATATTTTGAATTGGTTTAACTATTTTCCAGGATAGATTTCAACGAAAAAAAAAATTGTATGTTTTATTTCTTCATATATTTTATGAAAGTTTGGTTTACCCTACTTTTCACCGACATTTGAAATTTCCTCCCCCTCCCCTGAAATGCATCAAAAGGTAAGGTTGAAACTGAAAAACAGGGGAAAAAGAAATTTGGTGTCGACGAAAAGTAGGGGGCACCGAAAGTTTAACATAACCAAAATGTAATTCTCTCACTTTCCCTGACTGTTTTGTCCCACTACAAAAAACGTCATGTGAAATTAACTCTCCATTTAAAATAACGTCATACAACTATTTTTTACTTTGTGTCCTGCGACCTGATAATAGTAAATTACAATGCAGCCCTCAGCATTACAACAATGAATTTTAAAAAAATAATAATAAAAGCTTAAGTACCTGTAGGTTACAGCTGCCATCACAGAGCAACTTTGTAGCATATTTTCGCCTTCAAGTTGTTAAAAGTTTCACTCTGGAATCGAACTGAATGCTATAAATCTGAATAAAGTTTTTTACTCTTGTAATTTCTTCCTCTAATTTTTTAATGAATTTATTATTACATAAAATGATGTACCAAAACTGAATGATCATAAATTCATTCCCTGTTTAAAAAAAAATGAATGTGATTAAATTCGGAAACCAATTAGACCTGACTACTGAAATCAACCTTTCACAAATTTGTCGTTCCCTCGCTTTTGTATGACTTATCAACAAAGAGAGAGAGAGAGAGAGAAATCAAGGAATTCGACGAGGTTGCGGTTAAAAGAGTGTCGAATAATTGAAGCTCTACAGATTGTCCGTATTTCAGTCGGTGAGCTGGGGGTAAGGTTCGAGTGTGACTAAAAGCTCATAAAGTCATGGACACAGGTTGTCAACATAGTACTGTACGAGCTGGTTTAAGCTCTAAAATCACATGGTTTTTCTTTACGTTGCGTATGGACCGGGTCCTTTCGTCCTATTTGTCTCCAACCACTTCCTACCTTTTAGGGCTAAATCTTAAGTTTCACCATGCGGGGAGGAGTGGAGTGTTGCCCGATAATAGGAGGTTTCTCAAGTCTTTTCCTACCTCACAGTACTTTTATCTCAGATTTCATTAGAGTCCTAATTACAGGGTCGGTATAAAAAGTAATGAGACTGAGCTGTGTTCTAAGAATTTATTGCATATATTAATCCTCACACTTAAAATTTTTCAAAATAAGACCATTGGCCTGGCACACACTTATCCCAGCGCGTTTTCTAAGCTTCAAAAGCTGCTTTGTAGTCTGCCTCCAGAATGTCCTTTAAAAGTCTTGTACTAGCGCTTTCACGGCATCCAGAGTTCCATGGTGATGCCCTTTTAGGGGTATTTTCATCTTTCGGAAAAGAAAGAAGTCTGTTGGAGCTAAATAGTGGCTGTAGGTGGGCTAGGAAATCGTAAAGATACCATTACTGACCAGGAAATCTTGGAGGATGAAGCAGGTGTTTCCAGTATTTCTCAAGTTTTCAGCGATGATGCTGTGAACCGTTACTGTATCAAGTCCAACTCCATATGCAATCATTCTCACCCTTAACACCCACACGTTCCACATTTGCGTACTTTCTGCTGGTTGACGAACACCCTGTTTGAGATTTATCCTCGACTCTTTGCTTGCGTTCGACGAACTCAACCGGTAGCTACCGGTTACCTGATCACGTGGCAGCTAATGATCACGTGCTTCAATCAACCAATCAACAGCGAAAAATGGTAACCGGTGTGGTAACCAGTAGATGATAGAACGCTGCGGTTAGCAACCGGTTACTCACCGGTCGACCGGTTAGGTTCGTCGAACGCAACCTTTGAAACACTTATGCCACCGCAACATATGCGCCTTTAACAGACAACTATCTCCGAACACTTACTTAGACATCTCTAAAGTCTCTGAGGCCGATTTACCAAGTTCAAAACAAAACTTAATAGCGTAACGCTGCTCAAATGTTCTCTGCATTTTGGAGCTGGAATCGACGTTAGCAAGCGAAGTACACTATAACGAAAATGTTGCCCGGCCAAAGACTCCCAGGCGACTGCGGACCGGAGTGAGTCCCACCAGTAGCCTTCCCACCACCGACCTAACCAGTTTGCACGCACATGAAAGGTACAGTCGCATCAGGAAAAAAATGAGTCTCATTACTTGTTATACAGATCCTGCATATCTCATATTTTATCTCAGTCCTGGTTCTTTCTCATGCTATAGCATGTTTTACCGAAATCCAAGTTTAATCTCGTGTTTCATTTGAATCGTAGTTTTATATCATGTTCATCTATATCTTAGCTCACTCTGGTTGTGCTTCTGTCCTGAAATTTAACTTTCAATCGGCAAACAACAACTATTTTCAAAACACATAATCGTCACTTGCAGTTCAAATTTGAACAAAAACTCGAATCAGGTACTCATTAAGGATAAAACAGATAAAAGCACAATTCCTCGTAAATTTAATCATAATCACTGAGTATATTTTATCATATTTTTGACTGAATGCTTAAAACTTCTTTCAAATTAAATAATAAAAATTTGGGTAAAATATTTATAACAAATACTAATAATTAAACTGAAAGTCTCTCTGTCTGGATCTCTGTCTGTCTGTCTGGATGTCTGTAACGCGCATAGTGCCTAGACCGTTCGACCAATTTTCATGAAATTTGGAACAAAGTTAGTTTGTAGCATGTTTGTGTGCATCAAAATGTCTACCTCGAAGCGATTTTTCAAAAATTCGATTTTGTTCTTTTTCTATTCCCATTTTAAAAAAAATTTCTCAAGAAAAATTATCATAAGATAGACGAGTAAATTACCAAGTTATCATAACGTGGAACCGTAACATGGGTAAGCCAATTGGCAAGAAATTCACCATCCATTATTTGTAAATATACAGGCGAACCAAAAGACGTTTTAATTTTCTACTACGGGCAAAGCTGTGCGGGTACCACTGGTTAAATAATAAAATTTGGGTAAAACATTTAAAACAAATGGAATGTTATAAGGCTATGCAAGCAATTTGGCAAACAAATTCACTTTTATGGGGAAAAAACCCTTTACGTTCCGCTAAATGATATTTAAAATTCATAACTTATAAATATTTGACACGCTATTTATTAACATAACCGCTTACAGAAAACCTTTTCCATTGTGTGGAATTTCTGCGACGCACATGTTGCCAAAAAATAAATTGAAATGTACATGCAATGAGGATTTTCTGTATTGTTCTGACATGCAATTCATCTTCTTCTTAAAATAGCAAGAACAACTTCAATGCAAGTTCAAAAAAAATCTTAATGGTCTTATCGCAATTCATTGATTTCAATTTTTATTCATGGCTCATGAGTAAGAGGGATGTAAACGTGCTTTGATTCAATCGTCCTGTGTCCCATTATTACATTTTTTTAAAAATCTTTGTCGAATTTTTGTTTTTTAATGATGGAACCGCTTTGATGTTTTCAAATTTACATCACAATACAAACACATTTTCTAAACGCCTTTTCGGATATTTATTTGTTTTACATGTTTTATTGTTGTACTAGTGGTACCCGCACGGCTTTGTCCGTAGTAGTAAATTAAAAGGTCATTTGGTTCGCCTTTATATTTACAAATATTGGATGAGGATTTTCTCGCCTATTCGCTATATTCATTTCGTTGCCTCAGAGCAAGAGTAAGACATGTGCAATAAGAGAGTTTTTAGTAAAATTGATTTGAAAGTTTGACTTTTTTTTCAATGCTGAATATCTGAGGTTGTAATTCATTGATTTCAAAAATAAAATTGGGAACTCCCCTAGCTTTTGAGTACATTTTAAGGGGTGTACTGAAATATTAAATTAATCTTGCAGGAAAATAATTAAATTCACTTGTCCTACTGTTGCTCTTAATGTTTCTGAAGATAACTAGGATAGAAAAGCGAATCGCAACATATCCTAGTGTTTTACCTAAAAAAATCATTTTCAATTAAGACACTGCTAAGATCAGGGCTGCGGAGTCGGAGAGAAAAGGGCCGACTCCGACTCCAGGAATTTTAGAGTCTTTGACTCCGACTCCGACAGCACTGGTAGAGCTGCGGACTTTGAGGGACAATGACCGACTCCGAGTCTTTGAATTTAAAACCTTCAGCTCCTTTGCCAGAAAATGAACCTGACTCCGATTCCGCAACTCTGGCTGAGATAAATAGAGTTGTTGTTTTGCTGCTTCCAAGTCATCAGTAATGTTGATTGGAAAAGGGCGGTTTTGTGGTTGTGTTTAGAAATTTAAAAAAGTCTAATGCTATTACACATTTTTATTGGAAGTACACCCAAACTAGATATTATTCGGAATCACAATTATTATCATTGTCATTAGTCGCGTATCTCTTTAGAGACGTAAAGAAGTATTGCTTCTTTGGAATCATATTTTGTTCGCGCACGGGAACCAGCTCATTCTTCTTTTTGATTGGAATGGATGGTTTTTCTGCATAAACTGGATTTGGTAGAACTTTTTCTCTTTTCGCTTGAGTTTTTCTTCTTACGTGAATTATACGAGCATTATACTCTTTTTCAAAAAAAGAAGTCTTGTAAAATATTGAATTCGGGAGTCTCTTCTGAACAGGATTAGTAAAATAGTTCTAAAATAATTTTTTTCAGACAAAAAAAAATTTAAAAATCTCGTCAACAGATTTTCATAAAAAACATCATCAAATTTTAAACAATGCCCCTCCCTCCCCCACAACAAAAAGCTCCATTCGAATTCAGATAACATTTCCCCAAAACCCCAATTACACTGTAAAAAAATTCCAAAACGTTACTGGGTAGTTCCGTGTTACGTTTCGGGAATTTAATGGTTTTTATACACTTCCTGGAAAAATCAAGTAACATTGTCAAAAAGTTTCCTGAATTGCTACAAGTTGTACGAATGCGCACTTTTCACTGTTGTGAAAAATATTTTTAGCTCCCAGTTTAAAGATTAACTGAGCGTATTTATAAAGTGTATCGGCTTCAGTTCACCTACGGCCCGTCCATGCTAAATAAGTTCCCAAAGGGAGCAAATAAGTACGGACTACGTAGCTTTGCAAGAATTGCAGGTGAGTATAATTACCGTTAGTTATTTGCAATTCTGGCTTAGCTTTGGCCATGTTTGCAGTAATGCTCTTGGAACTTCCTTGATAAATCGGGAAGATGCCAAGCTGTTATATTATACTTTCCTAAGATTACTCTAATTTTCCAAAGACGCGACTGGCTGTTAACGGGACGATTTCTGAATTTTTCAGGAAGATTCCAGGATAATATCAGGAAGGTTACTTAATTTTAGCGGAAAACGTTCCTGGACTTTGCAAGATATGTTACTGGCAGAAATGGAGCACATCAGCTGCCCATTATTTTCCAGGAACAGAAGTTCCATAAAACCCTCATAAATAAAGCTAACAGTCATTATGAAAATTAGATCAAGGACTACGATCATCAATAAAGTTAAAACCAAATTGCCGTCTGCCTACTTCAGAAAAACATTGAATCACGAAAAAAACGAGAAAAAAGAATGTAAGGGAAAATGAAGAATGGAAGGAAAACTGACATTAAAAAAAAAACGTCAAGATAGCGCCCTTTTTTGGATCGTCTGTAAAATGCATTTCTAGATAAAAATCCTAAATAACTAAAATTCGTTTTAAAACACAGAGACATCCAGAATTCGCGAAAAAGAATGAAAAAGAAAAATGAAATCATTTTTTCTAGCGCCTGCGAAAAAACAAATTACAGCTAATGAGCGCTACATTAGAATCTCAGCAATTTGTTAACCTTTACAGTTATAACTCTAGAAGAAGAGTTTACAAACAGACACATTGAAAAACAGACAGACAGACAGACACAAAGACAGATGCTCACACATTTTAATAGGATAAATTTTTCATATAAAAATATCCAGAAAAAGTGTTTGACATTTTTTTTTACGAAACAATATCATTTTAAATAAAATACTCACTAAACAGACACACAAAAAAATAAGTAAAAATCCCTATATAAAACAAAATATAACTTTTTTTCTATCACTAAAAGAATACATTTCTATAAAATTGTGAACGGAATTAATTCTGTTGAAAACTTTTCCAAAGAATTTCTTCTATAAAATCGTCTATACACTGTAAAAACGATTCAGAAACGTTCCTGGAAAATAATGGGCAGCTGATGTGCCCAATTTCTTCCAGTAACATATCTTGGAAAAATCAGGAACGCTTTCCGCTAAAAGTCAGTATCCTTTCTGAAATTAACCTTCAAAACTTTATGAAGACGTGCGAAATCTGCCCTGTTAAAGCCAGTCATGTCTCTAGAACCTTCCAGAAAAATTAAGTAGGTTTAGTGTAATTAATTAGAACCTTCCTAATCAATTAAGATGGCTCCATAAATATCAGAGCGACCACAGCTATGCAAGAAGGAACCAAGCATATCTCTTGTCTGCAAGTCCTGCCTTGCAAAGCTGTAGCTATCCATTGACATTTTCGCTCTCATTGGGAGCTTAGTCAGTCTGGACACGCCGCGCCGTAAGAAACCTTAGGCCGATACACTTAATAAACACGCTCATTCAATCTTTAAACTGGTTGCTAAAAATATTTTCCACAACAGTGAAAACTCTGCACGTGTGCAACTCGTAGCGATCCAGGAAACTTTTTTGTGATGATACTTGTTTTTACGGGGAAATAGGTGAAAACGTGTGAAATCCCGAGAAGCTCCACGGAAATAACCCGTAACGTTTCGGAATTTTTTTACAGTGTAGAGTTCAATAGAAAACTTTTCTAAAGAACTTTCTTATAGAAAATGTACAGATTTTATACTGCCATGGCAAGGTAAAGCAGAGCATCTGCAAAAATGAGGTTTTTTGAGCTATTTGAAGAAACGTGTTTTGAACTCCATACTAACAATAGGGAAATGTTAGAATTTGACGTTTTTTTCGTGCTTTATTTTATTGGAAACCAAATCAGAAAGCTTGTAAAATAAAGCTAAAGTACAATAAATGACAAATATGAAAAAAAATAGAAAAATTTGCAGATACTGCTCTTCACCTTCCCGCGACAGTTATAGAACTCTTTAATAATGCTATAATTGAACTAAATATTCACCTTTTGATAATGGTGTCACCAACAGCGCATTTTTTTCACTCTTATTTTTAGAACGCAACAGAAGTTGCAGATAGAAAATAAATTTCAAATATACTTTGCTATAAATTGTGACAGTATTTCGATCAAATAGAATTTTTTCTGCTGCAGATCGGCATTAACTACTATCATGCCTAACAGAGGAACAATACTGAAAAACTTCGGACAGTTTTTAAGAGCATTTTATAGTTGAAAATAAAATTATCACCTGCCTGCTGCAAAAAAACTATTAAATCATGAAAAAAAAGGGGGAAACTAAAGTTAGTGTGCGATAATATGTTAGAGCAACATTAGCAAATTTAATATTTTGGTGCTCATATTTTAGTGAATCAGATGGATATCTGATTTAACCTAGTGTTGCCCTACACTAAGATGAATTTTGGAACTTTTGCAACACAAAGGTATGATTTGCACACAAAAGATTTGAATATAGCAAAAAAAAATTCGAAAACTCCACTAAATAAAGGCACATTTGGTAATATTAACAAGACTATAAACTCATTTTTGTTTTTTGTTTTTTTTTTTTTTTTTTGTTTTGAAGATGTCTTACTGTTGCTCTGAGGCGACGATTTGCTTGCCTATGTTACGGTTCCACGTTATGATAATTTCGTAATTTAATCGTCCATGTTGTGATAATTTTCTCGGTAAAATTTTCTTAAAATGAAATAGAAAAAGAACAAACCCGAATTTTCAAAAACTCGCTTCGAAGTGCACACCCCCATGCTACAAATTAACTTTGTGCCAACTTTCATGAAAATCGGCCAAACGGTCTAGGCGCTATGCGCGTCACAGAGATCCTGACAGATAGTCAGACAGAGAGACTTTCAGCTTTATTATTAGTAAAGATTATCATTTTAATTATTTTAATGCTTTCCATTATTGAAATTAAGTAATTTAATTCAAAGAACATTTAATTCCCTCGTTCAAAATTTGCTGACACTTCAAATTGTTTTTGTTTTGTTTTATAGTATCTTTTTACAATTTTCTAGAACTTCAACATATTCGAAAAACGCTCGATAAAGGTTTGTGCTTTAAGTTTTAACTAGAAGTTACATTTAATTAAAGTGATGAAAAAAGTGAAAACCTTATTAGAAAAAGTGATGACCTTATTAGAGCTTCTTGGGAGCATAATCAATTTTCTGACTACTTTAGGGAACAAAAACTTAGTTTTGATGTGAAGAATATTCTAAGAGTTTCCTTTTGCTACTGACGTATGGGGCTGTCCATGTCCATAAATAATGTCTCACGTTTTTTCAACAAATTTGAACACTTCCTTGTCAGAAAGTGTCACACTTCACCAAACCCCTTCCCTTTGACTTTATCATAAGCCTTTCATTTGCATATTGTTATTAAAACGAGCTGATGTGTGCCTCACATGACTTCCTTTTACTCCAATTTAATGTCATTTTCGCATTATTGGTAACTTTAATGTGGTTCAATAGTTTACTCTCTAAATATCACCAACAGTAGACAAATTGAAACCAAATTAAAAAGAAAAAAAATTGCCAAATTTGTCAAAATCGCCAAGTTGGCGAAAAAACTTGGCGACCGAAAGACTGCCGATATATCGCCAAGTGTCCGCCAAATTGTAACACCCCTTGAGTATACATCGAAATTAAAATCATTTCCCCTCAAAAAAGGGCAAAAGACCTCCTTAGAAAAACCCGAATGCAACCAAAAGGGGAGGTGCACAACTAGACCCCTCTAGGAGTCTACGTACCAAATTTCAATTTTCTAGGACATACCGCTCTTGAGTTATGCGACGCACATACGCACATACATACATAAGTACATACAGACGTCACGAGAAAACTCGTTGTAACTAACTCGGGAATCGTCAAAATGGACATTTCGCGTGTCTATACGTTCTTAGGCACTTATCCACGTGTGGTCGAGTCGAAAAAAAACTCAACATTCATTCGGGGGTGAGCAAAATGGAAATTATGGTCGATTTTTGAGTGAAAATTTTTTTGCGAATACAATACTTTCTTTTCTTTTTTGTCTTGGAAGTAAAAATGAGTAAAATCATACTTTCTGTTAGCTACCCCTCCCTCCCCCTCCTCACAAACTGTGACAATTTCACGGATACCCTCTCCTTAATGCGTGACATCATTTGTGGACGACCCCTGATTGATTCCTCTAGCCATTTGGGTCAGCTGCGAGCAACGACCCGTTACATTATATTGCGATGTGGGATACAGTGGATGACGGTTAATTGAATCAACGCTTTAATGAATCACTTTGTCATAAACAGAACAAAATCCAGCTTTGTTAAATTAGCCACTTTATTAAATCAGCCGCTTTAAGGAATCAAAATTGCTCAGATCAAACGTGATTCATATAAGCGGCGGCCACTGTAATATATTTCACGCTTTGATATTAAATTTACAGGTATTTTTTAGTATTCAATGTTGTGTGTGAAAAATACTTCAAAAATTTTCAACATTGACGTCATCGTTCATCTCGTCACGTCAGAGCGGTTATTAGCAGTGGCGCAGCAAAGGGGGGAGGGGGTGAACCCCCAGAGCTATTGGTTTTAACATAATTGCAAATTATAATACAGTATTTTATGCATATGAAAGGGCTGTTTTGATCAAAAAACTCCATTCAGAAGGTATTTTAGATTTTAAAAAATTCTCGCTTCAGAAGATATTTTTGATCAAAAAAAAAAACCTTTAGAAAGTACTTTTGATCAAAAAAAAAAAAACAGAAGTTATTTTTGATCCAAAAAAAAAACATTTCTGGCTGCGCTAGTGATTGTTAGGAATTGTAACGGTAGAAAAGTGAAGGAATCACCTGTCATCCTTCTCGCGACAATCAACTGTGCCTGGTGTACCCGGCACATCAGGTACATGTGTCGCTACCATTCTCATCCCGATGAGTGCAGTCAACTTTTTAGTTGCTTCAACTCATCGGGACATTGCCAAGCGTTCGCTCTACACACGAGAGTGAAATATAGTTGAGAGTCAACTCGGTTCAGTTTCAACAGCGCTGTGGAGCAGCTGATTCGGCTTATCAGAAGAAAAGTTGAATCAACAAAGTTGTCTCGTGTAAAGACAACGAAAAACGCCAGTCAACTAGTTAACGGGCAAGTTGATTCCACAAACCACCTAGAGTGTAGGAGACCTTAGAATGAAAAATGAGCTCCGAAGCACATGTATATATGATGCTTTAAAGTATTCCATGTTTAAATAAAATAATTTATTATACACTGTCATTTTTTTTTTTTTTTTTGAGCAATAACGATTGCTTATTGTTCTCACTTGACCATGCTTGATGTTGTTCCATTTAGAGCTTGGACCAGGGGTCTCTGCAGCACCACCGCCCACCGGCGCGGCTCTTCTGGTCCTGAGCACTGTCCCCCAGAATCCACTTCTGCTGGACGGTGGCGTTCATGTCCTACACACGCATGATCATAGATACACATACACAGTCACACACGCGCGTGCCTTTACACACATACATGCACACACCTACGTGCACACACGTAAGCCTACACACACACACTTAAATTTACACACGTAACCAACCAGGAGGAGGGATATGCTTGGGGGAGGGGAGCCGTTTCTAGAAACAATAATTCCAATGAGTAGGGTCTTGTCGCAACTCGTGATTGCGAAAAACATATATTTGAATTCAAAGTTTCAAAATTTAAATAAGAGTTGATTGGGGGAAATGGGGATCATAGGTCTTTTTTTTTTTCGACTTTTTTTCTTTCAAACCCTAAAAGTTTTCTTCTCCCTCCAGTCAAATTAATCGCCTTAAAGTAGTTTAGTAGCGACTAGCAAGTACATTCCAAAGGTAGTCCGTAGCCGCTACATGAAAAAAAGTAGTTGTAGTTGAGCTACATTTGTAATGAAGAAATTGCAGTTGTAGCTATCTACAAAAGCGCTCGATCGTACTTGGATCGTAAACTAAGGAGATGCCTCCAGCCTTAGAAAATATTCGCTTCTCTGAAACGGAACAGTAAATCAATATCAGAAGCAAAATGTTTCCTCAAGCATGTAGAATTCATATTTTAAAGTCAACTTTATGATTCAGTAATTTTGATTTTAATTAATAAAACTTAAACTTTAAAAGGAGGACTTTTTTAAGGAGTAAAAATAGGAAACATGACTCAGATTTTAAAACGTAAACATTGGAAAAGCGTCCAAATTATCTTTATAGAAAGCAAAATGTATGTGATTGCGCAAAATTATTTCAACATGTTGAATGGATAGGCAATTTCTATACCTATAATCGTTCATTTTTAACATCTACGAGAATATCAGTAATAATTTAATTTTACTCTCAATTGGATTTCGGAAATGTGGCGCGAAATGAGAGTCATAAACGAAGTTCTGCTTCATTTAATTGCAAAGGGTGTTCAGGGCGGCTGCACTGAACTCTTCCTTCTTATCATTCCAACATGTGTAGAACATTAAATCTGGAAAAGTGCGGCAATTAAATCATCGAGTCTTGCAGAGTCGTTCTGCTTAACTAATGGCTCATAATGAGTTATCTAATAGTTGAACTTAGGAAAACAAAATTTTATCTTGTGACTTTTCGAGTGTTCCCTACGAGTGATGATATGAATGTGATGTTGCGAAGTATTTCAAAATTTTTAAACGGTAATATAGGGTTGTTTTCGACAGGATGCGGCACTTTTGTGTTATGGATACGCTTGGCGTATTTTACCATGTTTTTATTAATTTGATTTGGTGTTTGTCTGTTCGGGTGGAATCTTGTGATTGATTTTTTAATAACTTCCCAATGAGCAAAAGACCTGAAATTTTAAGCATAGCTCGGAATCGAATGACAATACAGTTGAATTATGAAGATTTTTTCTTCTTCTGGTTGTAATGGAAGAGCACGGGGAAAAAAGGCTAAATGTCAATCTTTGTTTGAGAACATTAGGATTGAAAGTTTAAAACCCCGACTTTTCTTCATCGCATAGTACACTTTTGGGTGATGTTTCTCATTTCTTACGTGTTTGAATAGACTACCTTACGAACACTCCGTGTTTCCATAATTGACCTGAATTCAAAAAAAAAAAAAAACACTTAGCATTCCTTTTGTGCTGTCTTGAATTAAAATATTTTAGTTGAATTTTCACCAAATTTGGCAGCACTGCTGTAATCAAATTTAAATAAATTAAAACAACGATAATAAGAGGAAAAAAAAGTATTATCTATACATATAATAAAATAAGATGTTTGTGTGTTTGTGGAGCGCATCCCGGGAAAACAGTAAGGCCTAGAAAGATGAAATTCGGTATACAGGTGCAAATTTTACCGACAGGGTGCACCTCGGGCTTCAATTTTTCATATTTTTATTTTAAAAAAGTTATTTAATGTTTTTTGCGATTTTTAGCAGTTTTTAGACTTTTTACCCCACAGACACCGAACCAATTGCGCCAGAAAAGTATTTTTTGTACCTGAGTGTAGGAAATTTAGTTTTAAATATGATGACAGAGAACATTTTGAAGATAGCCCAAACCTTTATTTTGCACTTACTCCTGGGTTTATTTTTTTCCTAATATCATCCCGCGAAAAGTAAAAAGGATTCCTTTCTAAAAATTAAATACGTAATAGTGAAAATATTGCACCCTCTTCAGAAAAAAAGCTTTAAAGATACGCCATAGTTATTTTTTTCAACAATTTTTTAAATGCAGGACAACATTATCATATCTGCACGTATCGGTCAAATCGGTCGAAAAAACCTTCTTTTCTTATCTGTAGATGTCATACCCTAGATTTCGATTCGATATTGGGGAATCGAATCTTAATCGCTACAATGTTTGTCTTCTTTTTTTTTTTTTTTCTACTAGTGAGCTCTGCCGCCTGCTCGTTAATGCTCACCAACGCCACCCCCCCCCCCAAAAAAAAAAAAAAAGATTGCTTCGCAATCTTATTCAATTCGCAAAGATTTAAATTGTCAATTGGAAAGAAATAAATAAAAAACGCATTATGAGCTCCCTTTGGAACAAAAAGCACCCCTTCGCCGCGTTTCAAAATAATTTGTACCAACTTGCAGATCCGCAAGGACTAAGGAACTCCTGAGCATTTCAAAACTGCAGTTTTGTACGTTTGAAAAGTCACTTTCATATTCGTGGTCTCTAGCAATATATTTTGCTCTTTAGCTCGGGGCTTGAATTGAGTTGAGCCTAAGATTTTCCGTTAAAATCGAAACCCTTAAAGTTTGTAAATATGAAAGAAGAAACAAGCGAATCGAAACGACGTAACTATGGCAACGCCTAATAAAACATCAATAGTTTTAATGGAGATGAGATTTTTCGAACTTATATAAAAGTGTTTATAACTCTTTTTCTTTGGATATAGAAGCTAAGTTTTTCGACTACAGGTCGAGTTAAATCTGGTGTAAAAAAAAAGCCGCTCCTTCCAGTGGTGTCAAAAAGAAAAGTATGGGACAACTTCTTTGCTTTTTACTGATAGATTTAATTAAGAAAGTAGTGCCTAGATTTCAGCTAAGCCTAAAAAACCTCGAGCTAAAAACGCAAATAACTCCCGCCGTATTTAAGTCAGAGCATTGAAACAAATTGCGTACTTAGAAAGTGTAGAAAATTCTACCCTTTCCAACGATATATAACATTGATATGAGCGAGTAAGTTTTCACCCCTTTCATAGGCAAGAGGCAATTTTCGCGAAATTTGAGCTTAAAAAATTAATAACAAAAAAACTAATTTGAATTTCAAAAAGCAAAACCCCTGGTGTACGCCCCCGGGGCTCGAAGTAATTTTGTACAAAATTTCAAGGCTGTAGGTGCTATGGGGTCTCTTGAACGCAGGCCCGCCACAGACTTTCTTCCAGAATTTCTTCGAAACCTAACTTTTATTTACTATAAAGAGATTGCTTACTTCTATATTTTATGACGTCATTACCACGTGTTCTTCCTGCAGCGCTTGCTTTTTTTTTTCTTTCCCCCACCCCCTTTTTTGTTTTATTTAGGGATTGCATTTGTTTCTTTTTCCAATCCCCCTCTCGCTGGATGTTTTGTTGCATCTATATTAAGTTACGTTTCATAGTTGTGTGCATTTAATTCAATAAAAGCAGTGAGGTTTTTTTTTTTTTTTTTGCAAACGCTACTTTTTACACACTACAGGGAATATAGGAGATAACATTTTTTGCGCTACTTAAATAAAAAACGCGGTTTTTTGAGTGATCTTTGTTTTTATTAGGGAATGGGCGAGGAGGTTAAAATAAATAGATATGGATAAGAAAATTTAGAAATAGATCGTATAGGTAGATAGCCGGCGAAGGCGGCAATCTTTGCGTAAAAAGGTGAACGGCACAGAACGAAACTGAAGATAGATATAGAAAATATTTCATTTAAATTAATATTGAAAAAGATAGAGATGGATTGATTAATACCGCTGCCAAATTTATTTAAACAGCCGCCGAAGACGCCAAACTTGTAATGGCGTAAAAAGTTAAGTAATACTACGTAAGGTTATTTTTAAGTTTATGCTTGTTAGAACCTTTCTAACTTCATTTCCTTTATAACGACCAAAGATAAACTTGTGTCAAGAACACAGTGCCAACCATTATATGGGTCATTTTCCCTAAACGACGATTTTTTGGTCCCTCTCAAAAATTGTACATGTAAGCTTTTTAAAAAAACCAAACAAATGCCAAAATAAAGTAAGACAAAACAACGTAAGTAGAAGCACAAATTTGTAAATTACAGCAGACACGGTGAATGATGAAAAGACACCGTCGGATGTCTTTTCATCCATAAGCTCATTATTTTTTGCATTGAAAAAGGCGTTCCCTATAACGCCGAAACACGTGTCTGCTGTAATTTACAAATTTGTGCTTCTACTTACGTTGTTTTGTCTTACTTTACTGTTCAGCACAAAGGTATTTATTTATCTTAAATGCCAAAATATTTCAATTACATACCCTTTTGCCTTAAAATAGGTTAAAAAATATTTTTCATTAATATGAGCCAATTAAAATAATTTATTTATCAAAGAAATGTCATTCCCTGCGTGTCCCTACCTTTAAATTTGTACAAAACAGCTTCCAGAAACTAAGTTAACAACAATATAATTTCATTTTTTGAGGTTTCAATTATTAAAAACTGTTATACAAGCCTAAAAAACTAACACACGAGGAAATATCATAATTTGTTTCATTATTAGAAGAAATATAAAATTGTCCTGTTTTGCCGTCATTCCCCTGTCGTAACAAAAAGAAATATTTTAATAATGACTTCCATCACTTTCATTAGCTAAAACATTTTTATATAGCTGGCAACACTTCTAGGGAAGCCATCTTGAGCCTTTTTAGGTTTTCAAAATCAAGTCATGTAAAGAATAATGATTTACTTTAAAATCTTGGTAAATATTTTTATTCATTGTCATTACCCTGTAATTTTTATTAGCTTGAATATTTTACAAAAATACTAAAACAATGATTAAATCTATTTTAACTGAGTTTTCCAAGATAACTTTAGAAGTAAATAATTGCGATGCATGTGGTTATGAAGAGAGACAAGCTTTCCTTACTTTTTGTCATTCCCCTTGTGGTAATTCCCTTGTCTATGTTGGACACTGGAATGACATGTTATCACAGTAGGGGGATGACAATGTTTACAATCTATAAATATTCATGGCAGTTTACTTTTCCTATGTATTTCCCTTCTGTTCAAATGCATAATGCCAACCAAGAAGGAAATACTAAAAAAGTGAGAGCAAAAAAAAAAAAAAATGGATATTCTCATTTCAAAAAGAGAAAATGAAATGAGAAGACTGGAGAAGATAAAATATGATCTTGTTTTGGCAGCCAAATTGAAAAAGACAAGCCGTGTCCTAAGTAGTATTTAAAGATGAACGAAATGGGGAAAATAAAAGCAGTACGTATAAAAATTAACAGCCAGAGAGCAGAAGTGGATCCAGAAATTTTTGAAAGGGGGGGTCAAGTTTCAGTGCTCAGCGTGTGAAGCCACTTTTGCAAAAAGGTATCTGTAAGGCATGGGTGCCCTTCCCCCCCCCCCTCCGAGAGCAATGGTACATCCCTCATATGCATGGACCCCCCCCCCCCCAATGGGATCAAAACCCTTTTCGAAACCTCCTCCCCCCCCCACTAAATTCTTTCAGAGGCGCAACATGTGTCATGGATCATGTTCCCTCAAATTTGCATAAAAAGTCATATTTCCTTAGACAGACAGGCTGGTGACGTTACCTTCAGCTTTTTATGCAAAAGACTAAAGCTTAAAGCTAAAAAATACTTGGATGCATTTACATACACATTTCACAGCCCACACACGCAAGGTTCGAGGTGGAAGAGTGCTCTGAAAAAACGTTAATCTCATTAGAGATGATTGTTCTAATGAAAATTAACAAAAAACTCAAGTGGCAATAACTTAGTAAACGAACCCAGTAAATTCTTTGAATTATAAAGCAAAATTTACAGAAAGAAGCAAAAAACAAGAGCTTTACATTGATTCCATGTACTAGTTTTTTGGATCCAAAAATTTTGAAATTTGATAATAGTTTTAAAAAAATTCTTGTCACAGGGAGGTCAGCTGACCTTTTGACCCTCCCCTGAATCCCCCCCCCCCTGTCAGAGAGAAGAAAATGCAAAGAAAAAGATAGAGAACTAATTAAAAAAAAAGCTGTGCCAGCAAAAAGAAAAAAAAAAGTGAGCAACATAAGATCTGTCGTAAAGTTACAAAATTGGAACAAACACCTAGTATACAAGAACTGATCCACGAATTTGAAGATCAAATTGCCAAAATTAATGTATCATATTGGCAATCCATCTCATCAACAGAATGAAATCCAACAAAAAAAAAAACAATTTAAATCACTGGGGGACTCCGACCCCTGCTTGCATTCGCTCATCAAACCTCGGAGATTGACTCGCAATCTTATTTGCTTTGCGAAAATTGAAAGTACCTATTTAGAAAAAAAGGATTAAAATATGCCAAGTCAAGCACCGAAAGAACAGGAGCGTGGGGTGAGCGAAAATGTGCGATTGAAGTGACAGTTCAGAATGTAAAATAAAAAAAAGGAAAAACTTTCCTTCTGTCGTATGTCTTTGTGTCACACAGCTTTTTTTTATCCTTTGAATCCTTTGATTATTGTAATACAAATCAGAGTATACCGTAGTAACATTGCATACAGCGTCATTTATTTTTGGGATAATGATGATAAACTTCAATTAAAAATTTTTGCACTACTTCTGAGTCACTTAGGCATGATGCTGCAGCAATTTGGGCTTACATCCATCCTATAATTAAATAACATCTTCAAGAATATCCTGACATTACACTGTAAAAAAAAATCCGAAACGTTACGGGTTATTTCCGTGGAACGTCTCGGGATTTCACACGTTTTCACATATTTCCCCGTAAAAACAAGTATCATCACAAAAAAGTTTCCTGGATCGCTACGAGTTGCACACGTGCAGAGTTTTCACTGTTGTGGAAAATATTTTTAGCAACCAGTTTAAAGATTGAATGAGCGTGTTTATTAAGTGTATCGGCCTAAGGTTTCTTACGGCGTGTCCAGATTGACTAAGCTCCCAATGAGAGCGAAAATGTCAATGGATAGCTACAGCTTTGCAAGGCAGGACTTGCAGACAAGAGATATGCTTGGTTCCTTCTTGCATAGCTGTGGTCGCTCTGATATTTATGGAGCCATCTTAATTGATTAGGAAGGTTCTAATCAATTACACTAAACCTACTTAATTTTTCTGGAAGGTTCTAGAGACATGACTGGCTTTAACAGGGCAGATTTCGCACGTCTTCATAAAGTTTTGAAGGTTAATTTCAGAAAGGATACTGACTTTTAGCGAAAAGCGTTCCTGATTTTTCCAAGATATGTTACTGGAAGAAATTGGGCACATCAGCTGCCCATTATTTTCCAGGAACGTTTCTGAATCGCTTTTACAGTGTACTACATCTCAAGGTTTAAGTTCCAGTTCCACAAGTCAATATAGAACTAATTTAAAAACCAATTTTCCAGTACTAAACATTAAAAATATTTTTTGCTGATTTTATTTTATTGATAGAAAGACTATCTAGATGCAATAAAAAAAAAGGGTTTTCAAAGGTTTTTTTTTTTTTTTTTTTAACTTTCATGTCCAGAATTGATCAGTTTAGAGAAAATGACCCATATTGTATTGATTTCTCGATGGTAAAATCTAATTATTTTAAAACCAGCATATCAAACTTCTCTAAGTATAAATTTCGATACTTTTTTGGAAAAATATGTAATTCGTTTTTATTTTGGAATGTGTCTGCCCATCACCAGAGCCGCAATGCGCCAAGCCGGGCCCCCTCCGTCCAAGAAAAATAGGAAAAACAAAGAAGAAAAAGAAAAGAAAAGGGGAAAGAAGAAGAAAAGGGGGAAAGGGGAAAAGGGGGAGAAAAGATTAAAGGGGAATCAAAACTGCTTACTGGAAAACATTTAACTCTATTTTTAGTGCCACACCAATAAGTACCAAAAACGTAAATTTTACTTTATCTTTACATTTTCTCTTATTCAGAGCTCCCCCCCCCTTTTTTTTTCTTCCTTCCTTTCCTTTTTTTTTCTTTCTTTCTTTTCTCCTTTCTTTCTCTCTCTCTTTTTTGCGTCAGCGTCTCCGGGCCCCTAGTTTCCGACTAGGCTGTCATGGCCTTTTGTCGGGCCTGCCCATCACATTCCGATACTTGCTTGGCTTTAAGGTAGCTCTACAAGGGGTAGCACCACTGATCTAAATTATGAAATAAATAAATTCTTAGAACTTCAAAACGTACATCTGAAACTTCATTGATAAGATTTTGTTTTATGCTCTTAGCAGATTTCTTTTTTTTTTTTTTTTTTTAATTTGTCAAACAGAAAATAAATTTGTTTTATGTTTCAAATTTTAGCAATAACTTAAAAATAATAATTGAAATAACATGTTGATTTAAAATGAAACACCTTCTTTGTGCTCGTTTTTTTAACGACTTTTCTATTTTTTATTCAAAGTACTTTGAAATATATTAATGCGCTAGAGTGTTGAAATGGATTTTTTACGATTTAAAGTGTCTGACACGAAACCAAGATAAAGCGGCAGGAAAAATTCAGGTGAAAAAAATCCACTTGGAGTTATTTGCAAAAATAAATATTTTCTTAAGTTTATACAAAAAACTAAACCTTCTCTTGACAAATTATTTCAGATTTAAAACTTGCTTTGTATCAAATCAATAACTCCAAAACTAGCAAGATGAAAAACGTAATATATAAAACATAAAATACAACTTAAGAGCACTTTATCATCACAACAAAACCTAAAAATGAGAGAAAATAAAGTGCTTTAAACACTTTAAAAATCATCCATTTTTCGCAAAGCTAATATTTGAAAAAATCATACTCATTTATATAAAATATTTCTTCAAAAAAGAAAACGATTCACAAATATTTTTCTTCAAGAAAGTTCATTTATTTTCTGTGGAATCGTTTCGAATCGAGTTTCTTCAGAAATGAATTCTTCATATCGCAAGGGAAAAAATGTGATAGTATTTTTTACGTTCATTAAATGCGAGGAAAAGTTTTATAATTCTGGCTGACTTAATGCCCGCCATTATTGGCCAATCGTTATGTCACTGAATTTATAACTTTTCGGCCAAAAGAAACCATTTTCTCGTTTCCTATAATATGACTTCGTATCTGGCGGTTTCATTGCTTCCGCTATTTAGTTAATATACGAGATCAGTCATTTGGATTGTTGGCCAAACATGTCGTCTAGCTGAGCTGCTCTATTTCTGTATAGTTTTTTTTTTTTTTTTCGTAATTGCGGCAGCAGAAATAAGGGTATTTTGCTATTAAAAGATAAATATCTTGATGCGTAAGCTTTGAAAGTAGTTCTGTTCACATGGGTTAAAAAAAATGACAAAAGGTAAATTATCTGTCACAATTAAATGATAATAAAGATGACAAGTAGGACTGCCTTTTTTTTTTTCTCTTCTTGGTCATGATTTTTTTTTTTTTTTTAATGCTTAGAATCTTTTTTGAATAAAATATTATGGACAAAAGAGAGATTGATGATATGGGTAAAGGGAGCAATAAATATATAGTTGCAGGCTGAAAAATTTATACTAATTATGTAAAGCTGAAGAGTTTGTTTGAACGCGCTAATCTCAGAAACTACTGGTTCGAATTGAAAAATTATTTTTGTATTGAATAGTCCATTTGTTGAGGAAGGTTATAGGCTACATAACTTCACGCTGTTACTAATAGGAGTAGAGCAGTAATAAATTGAAATTAAATCAATAATCATCATGATGCATTTTTTGTTGCATCAATAACAGGAACTTTTATTGGCCCAATAGCTCAGTCGGTGAAGCGCTCGGTCAGCAACCTTGGGTCTCGGATTCGAACCCACCTGCGGGCGGGAAGATCTTCAGTATTTATTTCCTGGCTCATTTCAAAATTAACTAATTTATGGATAAAGTTGTTCAATTATTTTTTTACTGATTTTTTTTTTTTTTTCTATTTTCTTAATTAACGGAAAACATCGATGTGGATAAGGGTGTGTATTTTTGACCCGACTGCGCGTGCGCGACGCAAAGGAATGTAATGTGTTTATCAATCTATGTAAGTATATTTGTTCCTTATGTAAGTAATGCAGCGTTCCTTGTTGTAAGTAATGTAGCGTTCTAGAGGTTAAACGCCTTGGCGTTTAGGGACCCATTCAAATTTTACGGGATTCCTTGATTGCTCAAAAAGGAATGGCCCCGACTGTTGATCCTTCTATTTTGCTTTTGAATTTATGATTTGTCTTATGTGTGTATCGATTATAAAACTACTTCAATGGTGTAGTTATTCAGTAGTACTTGATGACCGTCTAAACTACTTGACTTATAGTTTTTTTTCTTCTTAGTTGTTTTTTTTGGGGGGGGGTTTTTACGCTGTCGAGTTTTTTGTTGTATTCAATAATTTTTTTACTGTACATATATCATAGCGTGATGTACTTAAAATAGTTTTTTAATACATTGTTGTCTTATTAAAGCAGGTGAAACCGCGGGGCACAGCTAAAAATAAATAAAGGAAAGTATAAATCGTGCCTCAATATTATTACTGACCTTGGCAACGCTGGGTATGTTTGCTAGTCTATAATAAAACTTAAGTTTGTTACAAGCAACATACCTACAGCTCGATTATCGCGTCTAGAAACTGCAGTTTCGTTCTTGTTATGAACTTATCAGTCTGGAATAGTGAATAACCGAGCTGGAGGCATATGTCATCTCATTGCAGTTGAGAGTGCCAACAAACTGGTAGATAAAAGATAGAGTAAATTTATCTTACCAGGGAAAATCCGCAGCATGATGCGGTTCCACTCGTAAATTAAAGGCGGAAAGATTTGGCATTTCATATGGCAAGTTCAATCCATATAAATCAGACAACTTACCCTTCACCAAGCAAGATCATTTTTAAAAAACTCAAGATAAAATGGATAAAACTCACTTACGGAAAACCATAAAAAATAAAAACACGTTTAAAACCACAAACTTAAAATTGAAGAGTAAAATTTTTTTTAATTCTAAATCATCAAAGATTTTAAAAATAAAAAAGTTAGATATTGTAAGAGACTACGCGAGTAGGACATAAGTTCTCTGTATCTCCAGTATAAAGTAGAAATATACCCTTTTGTAGTTATTCGGGGTTTAATCACTGATAGACTAGACCAGTGACTCCCAACCAGGGGGCGAGTGAAAAACTCGTTATTTTTAAGCTGTTCTTCATTAACTAGAAAATCACCCGTCAAGGTATGACGAGTGAAAATTGCTTCTACATTTGAACAAAGCCATTGCCTGTTTGGTGATATTTTGATAGCTGAAATTTCAACCTGGATAAGGACATGATAAACCCAGAGCTGAAGATGTTCGTGAAACATGCAATGGAACTCGGACTTCTGATTCGAGAAGGAGGACAATTGAAAGCAAGAGAAAGAGCCAGAAGGAGACTCAGATCTTCCCCCGGAATCTCCCGTAGAAGACGATCAAGTGGTCGCAAACGATCCAGGAGATCCAGTGCTAGGAGGAAAAGGTCATCCGACCGACAACGATCCAGGCGCCGAAGGAAGAGGACCGCCCCTGCTGCTGCGGAACGGTGATCTATTTCGTCCAAAAGCCATCTTGCACAAATTTTCTTCAGATCATAATTTCGTTTAACTACTATAGATTTAAGCAACAGGTTAGAAACAGAAGAAAAACTGGGGATATTTTGATAATTGGGAATCTGGCGCAGTCATCTCATTTTTGACGTAAATGATTTTATTTTGGTAACCCTGCTGATTTATAGTAGTTGTAAATAGATGTTTCCGGTCTCTTTGTTTAGATTTGCAAAGAAAAATACCTATCGCGCAAGAGCTGGAGCCAAAAGTTGACGCCAATGAAGAAAGATCGCCAGATTCCCAATTATCGAAATCCTCCCTCTCTACTAATCCCATCAAAAACATGAAATGTATAACAATACCATGAGCAAAATAATTCTTATTGTTCTTTACATCTTTTGCTTACCTTGTCTGTTGCTCCTTTCTCTATTCTTATTTTAAAAACTGCCACTTTTCGACAAAATGGTATATTCCGAATATGCCATCTGAAGAAAACAGCAAAGTAGAATTATCGGATACCACGTGACGAAGGCGGAGTCATGTGCCTTCTCGTAGAAAACGGACAATAGTCTCAATTAATTCCATATAAGACCGCAAAATACAGATTTTTATATCTATTTTTCAAAAAATTTCCGGCTTCTTCCCCGGGACTCCTTGAAGTGATGAATGTTCTACATCCCACTTAATGGGTCACTCTCCTGTTACACTCACTACAAGGTGAATATAAATAATAAAAAATAAAATAAAAACAGCGGAAGCATTAAAAAACGAGCCAAAAACATGCGAGTATAAACGACACATACGGGGGAAAATGTTCTGTTTCACTTGCGACAAAAATATCCGTACTACAAAAGAGAAAACGTTCCTAACAATAGCTCAGTTCACTGCCATCCGACTCTGTAAGATCTTAAAGAACTTTTACTTCTATATTAAATATTTTTATACGTGTATGTGTGTAAATAAAAATAGATATATATTTATATCTATCTTACTACTATTATATATGCGAAAGTTTGTCTGGATGTATGGATGTATGGATGTTTGTTACTCTTTCACGCAAAAACTACTGAACGGATTTTGATGAAAGTTTACAATAATATAGCTTATGCCTCAGAATAACACATAGGGTAGTTTTCGTCCCGTTACTGGGGGGGGCAAAACCCCCTTAGGGGGGCAATATAACACGATTTTGGTATAAATTCTCTAATATGGGGATGAAAAAATACTTGCACATATTTACATTATATGTCCATCGAAAGCTCTGATTTTTCTGCAGAAGATGGTACCTGTTCGAAATTTCTAAGTAGAATAAAAAACGAGTTATAAGCTTTTTAGTTCCATGTTCGAAGGCTTTCCTCAACTCAATACGGTATTTAGTGTATCATCTCAACTCCCTGTCGATAGCGACAATTTTGTATTATTGTCTATCTTTGCTTTTCGTGACCGTTCAAGGCTTTTCTCAAGTCAAATCTTGCACAAAGCAAGATTTTTGCACAAGATTGGCAAATAATACATGGATTTGGCTGATTATTTTCCATTTTAATGCAACTTTGAGGCAATTAATGCGTTTTTTTTTTTTAATTTATTTGTGTTGACTGGGTATTTAATCGATCAGTAGGAATCTAGCCAAACTTTTTTTGTGAAATCATTTCAATAGCTAAGGCATTCGGCAATTTTTTCAACTCTCGCTGTTTGTGAAGCTTAAGAATACGCAATACTGTTTTTCGGTTTTCACCATGTAACCAAATATCGCCATTTCTTTAATATTTCTTTCTTTAAATTTGTTAACACGTAAAATTATTCGCCAACTAAATCAAGAAAATCCATAAACAGCACAAAAACTTCCATTAATTTGTCTTTGTGCACATTTTCAAACAATTGCCAAATTTTTACTATTTATTGGAAACATTTCGGGTAGCAACATTTTATAATCACCAGAAGTATCTCTGTATTTGGCGACACTATCTCTTCGATTAAAATGAGTAACACACAGTTTTACAAAATAGGGAGGGGGAGCCTCATTTAAGGTATCCCAATACGATTAATGCAAATTGAATAACATTTTAAATCGCAGTAAGGGATTACAGGCGGCAACGTTTTTTAAAAATTTGTACTTCAATAGCAATATACAGAAAGTTTTAGACTATGTTTGAAAAAAAAAAGTTAAATCTTTTTAAACAAGTGAAGTTTAATTTCATATTTTGGAAATTAATCAAATTTGTATATGTTAAGTATCTTTTTTTTTTTTTTTTTGATTCTAAAAGAGTACTATTTTGTTCTTCATACTTATTGCCATTTTACTTTTATGGGTTAGAAAGGAGCTCTATTTTTAATCACGTCAAAGCGGTGTGTTTTGAGTTATTTCAGTTACAGCAGAGAACGAATAAAAGTAGCGATTGTTTCTCATAATTATTACAGACCCAGGCAACGCCGGGCATTTTTGCTACGTACAATTATCTGGTAACTAAATAAAGTTATGAAATAGAATCGGCCCCTCTACTCCCAGTTACCGTCGAATAAAGATTTATTTTTTGCCAGGAACGGCCAAATACATGCAAACATTTTCTTTATAGCGTCTTCTGTTCGGAATTAAAAATCATATCTTATGAATATAGATTAACCAAACATTTTCGCAGTTTCATAAACTTGGCAAGTCTCTGGGGAATGTATGGTACTGTGGTCCTTTGGCGATTAATAATGGATTTGGATTTATTTTTTTTACATTTTAACGCTGTTCTTAATTGCAAAAATATAAAATGAAACTGAACAAAATGACATTTTAAAAACTTATTTGATAGAAAGAATTATGTTAACGTGTACTAGACGAGTGCTCAAAAATTTGGGCGCTACAGCTATTACAAAAGTTCTATTAAAATTTAAAAATTCCGCCAAATTAATTTTGATAAAAAGATCATTAAGTACTATGAGATATTGAAGTTAAAATTAATCCGCCAAATTAGTGAAGCAACACTCTTAAATAACATTAAAACTACTATTAAAATGTAAATTAATCCACCAAATTCATTTTTTATTTCCAATCTTACCAGGCGACTACGTTAGTGCATTGGCGAATTATTTAAAATTTTTATAAAACTTTTCATTTTCTTTTTTCTTTTTCCTGAATGTATTTTTAAGGGTTAATGATGCTAATTAGGATTTTGTGGAATTAATGTCCCTATTTTAATGGCGACAATGAAGAATATTGTTCTTTCTTTCTTTCTTTTATTTTGTTTTTATTTTTATATTTGTTTTTTTATCCAATGGACCTGTACTGATGAAGATTTTTGGAATTAATTATGACTGAGATCATCAGAGGGAAATGTTATTTGAAAACGCTGATAGAGACCATTATAATAGAGACTTTTGGGGATTTTTCTCTTTGCGAAATGAGAAGTTTTTTGTACTATTTCCTCATTTAAATGGGAACTTAAAAAAAAAACTGTTGTCCTTACTCTGATTTTAATGGTATTTTCACTCTGAATTTTTTGGTATTGTAATTAGGATCGTTTACGTTATTTAGAAACAGTTGATTTCCTTCTAATGGTGATTTTAAAGGTTTGATGTTCTCACTCTAAAGAGACATTATTAGAATCAGGATTTGTAGTGATTGTTGACCATATTTTGCGACGATATCTCCGGTAAGAAGCTATACATTACAGATTACACAATAATTTAGATAGCCGATGTAGCGCTGGATATTATTTGACGGAGATCGGGATTGTAAGGAAACTGTTTCACTTTATTTAAGAAAAATTGACCTCACTCGAATAGGATTTTTTGAGAATTACTCAAACTAACTTCTTTAGAACTCCTGAACTTTTTCGTGATTTATTTTGTGTGATTTTTTGGGTGTCTTTGCAGTTTCACCGACATTTCATTTACTCCCCTTCCCCCTGATTTTCAGTTTTAATCATATCTTTTGATACATTTAAAGGGACAGGTCATTTTAAATGTCGGCGAAATTGGGGAGAAATCATTTTTGGGAACTATTTCACCTCTGCCTGTGTTGACCGTTAATTTGAATCGATTGAAAAAAAAACTACATTAACGTGAGCGAAGCCGCGGGTAAAAGCTAGTATACTATATAGTTATGTGTGTGTGTGTGTTAGGGCAATGTGCGAAATTATTGTTCGTCGTTTTCAGTAGGAAAAAAATCTTCACATCGGAGCTATTCAATGGAAGTTTTAACTTACAGCCAGCTTCTTTACAGAGCTTGTGATAGAATAAAGAAAGCTCTTTTACAGCAGAGCTAACGGTGGAACTACTTGATCGGAAACAGAATATTTTTAATAATTATGTATCATTAAATTAGGAGTGGTTACCAACTATACATTTTTTTAAACACTTCTTAGCGGTAGAAAATAGTACTAGTTGTTTTTGTAGTTCTCGTTGCTATTGTTGCTCGTCGTTTTCAGTAGAAAAAAAAATCTTTAAAAACAAGTATGAAACATCGGAGCTATTCAATGAAAGTTTTAACTTACAGCTGGGTCACTCCATGTCAAGTGATCCAAAATTTGGGAAATTTTTTCCCTCACCCTTTTGTATTTCTTTGAAATTTGGCCCATCGATTGTACCCTTTGAGGTAATCAAAAGTCAAAATTTTTAGATTTTTATCTCTATTATTTTTTTATTTATGACACTTTGATTTTTCGAAAACCCGCTTTTTTTCATGGATGCTTGAACATAAAATGGACGATAACTCAGCACCAAATATAAATAGAAAGATTTGGTAAAAAGTTGCTGTTTAATGGGATATGCAACATGAATAATTTAAAAAAATTTAATTTTTAAAAAATGAAATTTAAATTTTAAATTTAAATTTCTCAAAAAAGGTATAATGAATTTTTTTTAAAAAATTCTCAAAAATTTTTGTGTATTTTATCTTCATTTGTGCAAAGTTTCAAGTTGGGATCTCAATGGGATCATATTTTTATGAATTTTTAAATAAATTTTGACTTATGAAATAATGACATTTTTCAGATTCTAACTAGTTAAAAATGGGGTTCTCTCACTGGGGATGGTCTAGTAAGCAGTAATTGATCATAACTATGCTTGAAATGCGCTGACGTGAATTTGTAAATTGGCAAGCACCCCCCCCCCCCCGCACCACCACTTTTATTATTTGTTTTCAAAACTATTTTCAAAATGTAAAAAATAAATAAATGAATAAAAAACCAAAATGAATAGTAAACTTATTAAAAATTCTTAAATGTTCTTCTTTAACCCCTTCAGTCGGAATAATGAAATATTCGACCAAAAATGTTGATATTTGGTACACAGTGTACTATGGTAAAGGGTATCTTATAGACAAAATTTTGAGTTTGTAGGAGAATATTTAAAAGAGTTATGGCACGTCAAATATTCCGGACTTATATTTTTGAAATCAATATTTCATATACAAAAACGATAAAATACCGAACAAACTTCATTATAAAATATTCTACAAACAATTATAAAACATAACATAAGCGTTTGAAACGATTAATAAAAGATTATATATTTTTTAAAAAATCAGAAAAAAATCCTCGCTTTCCAGATGAAAATCCATGGTTGAAAAAATGAGCCACTATCTACCTCTCAATCCTTATATGTCAATGTCGTCAATCCCAAAACGAAAAATTACTTCGAAGATTATTATAATTAGAATGTAAAGAGTCAACTACAAAAAAATTCAACTTATTAAATCAATTATTAAAGGATTGGCAGCTGTTTAAAGTGTATGTCCGGTATACCGGACACCAGGTCTGAAGGGGTTAAAGTAATAAAAAGACCCCCCCCCCCGGGCCACCACTTTTATTATTTTTTTTCAAAACTATTTTCAAAATGTAAAAAATAAATAAATGAATAAAACAAAACAAAATGAATAGAAAACATATTAAAAGCTGGTAAATGTTCTTCTTTAAAGAAAGACAAAGTGCATTACCCCCCCCCCCCCACACACACACACACTCACTCACACATACGATTAACACTATACTAGTATCACGCTTCACCTGATGCTTTTTTTTTCAGACCAAGTGTTTCTTTTTCAATCCGAACTTCACAAAGTGTACTTGATTATTTCACTATGTGATAAGGAAAGTTATAATTCATTTCGTCCCTTACCCCTGCACCAACTTTCAATTTTGGATGGAGGAATAAAATAGTTTGCGCCAAGATCACAGCAAAATAGGAGTGTTTCCCTCCGTGTTGTTTTATTCTTTTTACACTAAACTAAAAATAAATCTAAGTATCAGGTCATATGTCTGTCCGCATAAAACTGTCTTTCTACAACATTTGGAGCGCAGCTGTTTTTTCTTTTCTTTAATGCTAGTTTTCTTTTAATTTCACTTGTAAACAAGAGCATTGCAGCGAGATCTATTTATACATATATTAAAAGCAGTTATAGATCAAACAAATTTTGCTAATTTGAGCATAACCTTCCATGTTGTTATGTTTCATTTCAGATTGCCCCCCCCCCCCTCTCCCTACCGTCCCACTTTCCGAAAGAAAAAAAAGCTGCAAATGAGTGGTTCTCTTCAGTTTTTCTGACTTTTAGTTTTTATGACCCCCCCCCCCTATTTAGAAGCTTTAGTCACTACTGATGTTTAGCAGCGTGCATCCCAGTTTATTATGGTTGTAACTCTTACGTGCCGGCTTTTTTTTTAAATACAGTTTTGAAAAAAAAAGATAAAAAGTGGTTGTGTGGCGGAGGGGGGGGGATACTAATTTACAAAGTCATGTCAGTTCATTTCAAGTATAGTCATGATCAATTACTACTTACTAAACCATCCCCAGTAAAAGAACCCCATATTTAAATAGTTAGAATCTGAAAAATGTCATTATTTCATAAGTCAAATTTTATTTAAAAATTAATAAAAATATGATCTCAATGAGATCCCAACTTGAAACTTTGCACAAATAAAGATAAAATACATACAAATTTTTGAGAATTTTTTAAAAAAATTCATTATACCTTTTCTAAAAAATATAAATTTAAAATTTAAATTTTATTTTTTAAAATTAAATTTTGTTTTTGAAATTAGTCATGTTGCATATCCCATTAAACAGCAACTAATTTACTTTAAAATGCTTTTTACCAAATCTTTCTATCTATATTTGGTGCTGAGTTATCGTCCATTTTATGTTCAAGCATCCATGAAAAAAAAGCGGGTTTTTCGAAAAATCAAAGTGTCATAAATAAAAAAATAATAGAAATAAAAATCTAAAAATTTGGACTTTTGATAACCTCAAAGGGTACAATCGATGAGCCAAATTTCAAAGAAATACAAAAAGGTGAGGGAAAAAACTTTGGATCACTTGACATGGAATGACCCAGCTAGCTTCTTTACAGAGCTTGTAATAGAATAAAGAAAGCTCTTTTATAGCAGAGCTAGCGGTGGAGCTTTTTTATTGGAAACAGAATATTTTTAATAATTATATATCATTAAATTAGGGGTGGTGACCAACTATACTTCTGAAAAACATTTCTTAGCGATAGAAAATAGTATTAGTTGTTGCTTTTTGTGGTGTTAGTTGCTATTATTGTTCGTCGTTGTCAGTAAAAAAAATCTTCAAAAAAAAAAAGAATTAAACATCGGAGCTATTCAATAGGGTGTATCAAAAAAACTTTTTTTCGAAATTCAATTTGTCAAGTTGATAAAAAGTTGCCCCAACCGAACCACATCTAACATTCAAAATTTTATCCAAATCAAAAATTATTTAGGTGTCCCGCACAAGGCCTAAAAAATTTAAAATGTTCTTCAAAAAATCAATTTTTTCTAAAAAAAATTTTGAATAACAGAAAAAAAATGTTAAAAATTTTTGCAGTTAAAAAATGTACACACAGTAAAGTCGGATAAAAAATGGAGGGGAAAAAACTATCATAAACAATACATAGGCATCCCGCATTTATTCTAAACTTCCGTGATTTTCAAAAAAAAAAGCATTTTACAAGGCCATGTGGCTTGGTTTGAAATAGGGTTTCCGATGTCAATCCCGAGTCCTGAGGAATCCCGCATGATATTTTGCGGGATTAGTCCCACGGAATTGAGAGCAAAATCCCGCAAGATTTCCAACCCCGCTAAGATTTTCTATGTAAACTTTTTCCAAGTTTCGCCGCTCAAAAAACGAATATTTTCACAAAAGTCATTTGAAGTTTGAATCACCTTCCTCATATTTCTGCAAAAAAAGCAAGAAACACTTTGTATCATATGGTAAACGATGAAAATGAATTTGTATTATCATTGGAGGTTTCAGTTTTATACGTTCAGTAATTGAGAAAATGTGTAAAAATTATAAAAGTTTTCAAAAACCGTCACTAAATTTTAAAACCCAGAGATTTGCACTTTAAAAAAAAATTGAGATTGCGCAGTACAGATTGCAAAACCTGCTGAAAAAGCCAGAATACAATGTTTTAACGCATCATTAAGCTTAAGGAAAACTCAAAAGCTTTAACTTACTAAAAGTGCACAATATTTTTCTCCGAAGAAGAAAGCAATAAAACACCTATCATTATTTATGCCCTCTAACTTGTAAAAAGTGCCTGCCGATATCGCCGTGAAGCTAATGTTATGAATGTGGATGGTACCTTAAAAATTATGTAAAATGAATTAGTTGACTAATCTGCAATATTCGGCAAAGAGGCGACAGAAACTTGAATGAAACACAGTATGACTCGCAGTACGTTAAGCCGCTCAAGCTTTTGAATGTCTCTTTTAAGGCAGAGGTAAAATTGGCAAAATTATAGAAAAACTTTTACTGAGACTGTGATTTGGTGAAACCAATTAGCGTTCACTCCCTGCTGTAATGAATCAAATACACTGATACAAATGCCTACGTTGATGTAACTTAAATTAGATGCAGCAGTACACAAATCTAAGACATCGTATTTATACGAAATTTGCAGTTCTTGAGCAAAAGCCAAGTAATGACTCCCATAAGAAAAGACAAATATTAGAAAAATTATTAGAAGGTCATGAGATCTGTGGAGATCTTTTGCTAAGTGTCCACAATTATTTAAACTCTATAAAACTAACTGCTGTGGAGCCATAGCCGCGTTTTCATCGATCGCAGTATGTTTTGAGCGAAAATCTCTTCCCATATACGAAGCGAAGGACACACTTTTATGTACCAAACGATAGTTGCTTATTATGTGACTTTGCAGTACTATATACTGTAAAAAAAATTACGAAACGTTACTGGGTATTTCCGTGTTACGTTTCGGGATTTTAATTGTTTTTACCCACTTCCTGGAAAAATCAAGTATCATTGTCAAAAAGTTTCCTGAATTGCCACAAGTTGCATGAATGCAGACTTTTCACCGTTGTGAAAAAGATTTTTATCTCCCAGTTTAAAGATTAACTGAGCGTATTTATAAAGTGTATCGGCTTCAGTACAATTACTGCCTGTCCATGCTAACTAAGCTCCCAAAGGGAGCGAATAAGTATAGACTACGCTGCTTTGCAAGAACTGCAGGCGAGTAAAATTCTCGTTACTTACTTGCAATTCTGGCTTAGCTTTGACCATGTTTGCAATAATATTCTTGGAACTTCCTTGATAAATCAGGAAGATGCTATTATATTATACCTTCCTAAGTTTACTGTCGTTTTCTAGAGACACAACTGGCTTTTAACGGGAAGATTTCTAAATTTTTCAGGAGGATTCCAGGATAATATCAGGGAGGTTACTGAATTTTAGCGGAAAACGTTCCTGGTTTTCCAAGATTACTGGCAGAAATTGGACACATCAGCTGCCCATTATTTTCCAGGAACGTTTCTGAATCGTTTTTACAGTCTACAAATGGTGTATTGAAAGAGCCTCCAGCAAAACTCACGCATTTAGAGCTGTTGAAAAACAGTAGTATGGAAAAAGCTTGATATTATATGGTAATACACATAATATTCTACATTTGTTTTGGTGTTTAGTTTTTTTACACTTAATTCTTGTAATAACATACTTCTATGTACGAGGGCAAATAAAAAAAGTCTTTGTGCCTAGTTGTTTTCGCCAAAATACGGCTGTGAATACAAAACAAACATATACATTCCCAGCAGTGATAGTTCCTTGAACCGTACCAGCCGTATCTGGTTTTTGCTCGGAAGAGCGGAATTGCTATCAGTCATTTAAGATGACGGTTGTTCCTCAGGCGTCCACGGCTTATGAGCAGCGAAGTGTTATTCGTTTTTTATGGAGCAAAGGAGCCCATAGCAGTTCATAGGGAAATGCACCTACAGTCCAGACCTTGCCCTAGTGATTTTCACATTTTCGTTCACCTGAGGAAGTTTCTGGCGGGACATAGATTCACATGCTACGAAGAAGCCAAGAATGCGGTCCGACGGTGGTTTCACAGGCAACAGGAAGAATTTCCAACAGGGGGATCTTTAGTTTAGTGCTACGATGGGACAAATGTCTGCACTGTAAAAAAGTTCTGAAACGTTACTGGATATTTCCGTGTTACGTTTCGTGATTTCAATGGTTTTTATCCACTTCCTGGAAAAAACAAGTATCATTGTCAAAAAGTTTCCTAAATTGCTACAAGTCGCACGGATGCCCCCCAGAATGTTCCCAGTTTAAAGATTAACTGAACGTATTTATAAAGTACATCGGCTTCAGTTCAGGCACGGCCCGTCCATGCTAACTAAGCTCCCACAGGGAGCGAATAAGTATGGACTACGTTGCTTTGCAAGAATTGCAGGCGAGTAAAATTTTCGTTACTTGCCAGCAATTCTTGCTAAGCTTTGGCTATGTTTGCGATGATGTTCTTGGAACTGATGAATCAGGAAGATGTCGAGCTATTATGTTATACAGTAAAACCTGTAAAGTTGACGACCTTTGTAAGTTGACCACCTGTCTATGTTGACCGCTTTTGTCAGGAACGGAATTAGTCCTATCTTATATAATGAAGGAAAACCTCTGTAACTTGACCACCTCTCTATCTTGACCACCTGTCTATCTTGACCACTAATGAACATCAAATTTGGTTTGGAGCATTGTAAAAAACCCTTTGTAAGTTGACCACTTGGTTTATTTTTTAAAATTTTACTTAGCAAATTGTTTTATTTTATTATTTTTTTTTATAGCTTTCCAAGAACATTTTTGATACCAGACCAGCATTTTACCAACTAAATGAAACAGCAGCATAACCAAACCTCCTTTTGAGTTTAACCACATGGAAAAACTACTAAGAACCCTTTTATTTTCCAAACTTGTTTTTCTTCTGTTGTTAAGCGAAAAATTTGTAATTTTTGATTAGCTATAAATTTTTAGGAACTATTAATATAAAATGAGTAACTTTTCATAAACAATAAGGCTTTTTTTTTCTCTTTTTTTATCAATTTACTGAAATTTTAAATTTGCTCGACACATTATACGTCATTCTGGGAAAATAATCTCTAAAAATATTTGAATGACATCTTAAATTATTGTTTCAAAGTAATGCTAAACAATGAAAGTGAGTTAAACAGAAAGAGTAGGTGTCAATTGCAAGAATTATAAAAAAAAAAAAAAAAAAGTTACCCCCTTTATAAGTTGACCACCTGTCTCGAATTTTTCAGAGACACGACTGGCTTTTAACGGGAATATTTCTGAATATTTTAAGAAGTTTCTAGGATAATTTCAGGATGGTTACTGAATTTCAACGAAAAACATTCCTGGATTCTGTAAGATATGTTACTGGCAGAAATTGGGCACATCAGCTGCCCATTATTTCCCAGGAACGTTCCTGAATCGTGTTTACAGTGTGAACTGGTGTGATGACTATGAGGAAAAATGATGTAAGATACGTCGTACACTGCATATATTCGTAAATACCTGTATGTACCTGTTTTTGGCGGATAAAAAATAGGGGCAAAGACTTTTTGATTTGCCATAAAATGGAAACGATGTTTTGCAAGATTGTTTTTATAACTTTTTTTTTTAATCTTCAGAAAACTAATTTTACAGTATAATCAGAAAATAAATTCAAATAATTTTTATCTATAAAACATAAATAAATGTATCAAAAATTCTTTATTAGCAAAAAAAAATTTTTAATCCAACATATGCAAAAAAAAATTTTTTAAGCTACATTTATATTGAAAATTCTAACTTGAACTTTTAAAAATTCCTTATTTTTGCGAATTGTACGGAACCTAAATGCCTCATGAGAGCAAAACATGTTATTTGACGATAATTTTCGGTTATATTAGTTATCACAATTTTCAACTTGAAAAAATTTTTAACATTTTTTCTGTTATTCAAAAAAATTCTTAGAAAAAAATTGATTTTTTTTGAAGAAAATTATAAACTTTTTAGGCAAATTTTTATCAACTTGAAAAATTGAGTTTGGAAAAAAAGTTTTTTTTCGATACACCCTACTATTTAATGGAAGTTTTAACTTACAGCTAGCTTCTTTACAGACCTTGTAATGGAATAAAGAAAGCTCTTTTACAGCAGAGCTAAAGATTGATGTACCTGATTGAAAGCAGAATATATATTTTTTATATAATTTTGTATCCTTAAATTATTTGATTGTTAACTTTACTTTTTACAAATATATTTAATGTAATTGAAGTTATAACTAGTGTAGTTGCTTTATGTGATGTTCCTTCGTATAGTTGTTTGCTGTTTTACAAATACAAATGTGATGACCAGCAACAGGCTCTGGGCCCAACTAGGTTGGTCCTAGTTGGGTGCTCAATGATCAATGGCCCTCTTGTTCACCCCCTTTTGTTGATTACCGCCTCTTCCGGTAAGCTGTTCCAAGTGCCCATGACCCTACTAAAGTGGTAGTTTTTCCTGATTTCCAACTTAGCCTGTGATTTAAATAGCTTAAAACAATGACCCCTTGCCCTGCTTTCTCTGCAAAAATTTAATCCATTTACATCTTTCATTTTGATGAATTTAAATAACTGAATCATGTCCCCACTGACTCTCCTTTGCTCCAGGCTATACATATTAAGCCTATTAAGTCTGGTGTCATAATTTTAATTTGAAAGTCCTCTTACTAGTCTAGTTACCCTTCTTTGAACCCTTTCCAGTACAGAAATATCTTTCTCCAGATAAGGCGACCAAAACTGAAAAGCATATTCCAAATGAGGTCTTACTAAATTCCTATGTAAAGGCAGAAGAACCTTCTTAGATTTGTTTGAAATAGATCTATTGATAAACCCAAGCATTCTGTTGGCTTTGTCACTTGCAATGCTGCACTGTTGATTAAACTTGAAGTCCTGATGATTTATTAAGATACCCAGATCCATAACATTTTGTGCCTGAGTAATGACTAAACCCTGTAAACTACAACTATGATACGCTTATTTCCGTGACCTAAGTGCAGCACTTGACATTTCCGTACATTAACTGCCATACCCCATTTATCCGCCCACTTAGTAATATAATCTAAATCATCTTGAAGCTGTTTTACTCGTACTTCATTTTCGACAATCCCCATAACTTTGACATCATCAGAAAAACAATTCATGCTTCCAGAAATATTTTCATTGATGTCATTCATTAAAATAATAAACAAAAGGGCCCTAAAACTGATCCCTGAGGAGCCCTGCTTAAAATTTCACTCCATTTAGAATGATTTCAACTCACTCTCCTCTTTGCTTCCTTCCAGTGAGCCAATTTCTAACCCTAAGTAAAGTATTTCCTCCTATTTCCATATCAGCAAGTTTGCTGAGAAGAGCAACATGTGGTACCTTGTCAAAAGCTTTGTGAAAATCAATATTAACAACATCCACACACTTTTTCTTATCTAAAGATGAGGTAACCTTGTTATAGAAATTCAATAAATTAGTAGCACACGTTTTACCTTTCCTGAAATCATACTGAAAACTAGTCAACAGACTATTAGTCTCTAAGAAATTCATGATCTTAATTTTGATCAAAGTTTCGAAAATCTTACAAACCATTGAAGTCAGACTTATAGGTCTATAATTCCCAGCATTACCTTTAGATCCCTTCTTGAAGAGTGGCGTTATGTTAGCCAGTTTCCAATCCTCTGGCACTGTCCCCGAGTTATAAGAAGCACTGAACATATTTAAAATAACATCCACTAATTCCTCTGCACTTTCAACAAAAATTTTTGGATAAATATTATCTGGTCCCGGAGCTTTAATTGCTTTAATCTTTTTCAAATGAAATAGAACCTCCTTCCTGGAAAATACAAAATCCTCAAGTTGTATAATTGCTTGTGTCTTGTTAGCGTAAACTGTTGAGATAGTTATCGTTAAACATACTGTTAAAAAAGTTATTTAGAACATTTGCAATATGCCTATCGTTTTGAATTAAATTTCCATGCTCATTAACCAATGGCCCAATTTGACCGTTTTGAACTTTCCCAGAACTAGCGTAAGCAAAAAACTTTCTAGGGTTCTCATCAATGTCATCTGCTAGCTTTTGCTGAATTCTCATTTCAGAATCCGTACCAAATACTTAAAATTTCGACTTGCCTTACCATACTGGAGCCTCTCCGCACTCCAACCAGTTTCTTTAAACAGACGAAAAGCAGCTTGCTTATAATTTAAAGCTTCTTTAGTCTCCCTGGAGAACCACATGGGCCAAATTTTGGTACTAACACCTTTTCTCCTAAATGGAACATAATCCCCAATCGTTTTTGCAAGTTTCTTCTTAAATTCCGTTCACTGCTGATCTACGTCGCTATTTTCCAATCCTGACGAAAAAACCTCTTTCAAGCTCTGCCTAAGTGCAACAAAATCAGTGTTTCTGAAATTGGGCACAAACCAAAAATTATCATCTTTGTACACTTCAAATTTAATCCACATTCTAATGTCGTTATGATCACTATCTCTAATATGATCCCCTATACACATCCCCTGAACAGAACTTCCTATGTAACAAAAAACTAGATCCAAAATCGCATCCTCTCGAGTGATCTAAAAAAGTCACCAATTACTTTTAAAAATTCTTCTTCTTTGCCATTACCAGGATAAAAATTATTCCAATCAATACGCGAAAAATTGAAATCCCCATTATGATAACGGATCCTTTACTGGACATGTTACTAATAATGCGATACATCTGTTCATCTTGTCCCTGGTTTGGATTAGGTGGCCTATAAATGTTTCCAAAGCATAATTTTTTGCCCTTATTGCTCATCAATAGGGAAGTTTTCGATTTTTCAATTTTATTTTTATATGATAGAGTAACATGTATGAACATTATAGGTGAAAAAAAATTTTGCGATACGATAAGTAGTTTTTTTTTAATTAATTTTTAAAGTTCAAGCCCTTGTGACGTCAAATGGCATAGGAAGTGACGTCATGCGCTCTTCCGATAGGAGATAAACGCTAGCGAACCGGTTCCCATGTCATGGGAGAAACCGAAGAACGTGCATTCGACTTCGAAGACGAAACGTAAAAGGCTTATCTCCTCGCGTTTCTGGAACATTAAACCTCTCATCCTCTCGGAAATATTCGAATATCATCATTGATATTATTTGAGGAAGAGTATTTAGATTGTGCTTTAACGAATTCGGCCACCATAGTGTGCTCAAAAGGATTATTGAATTTCTAAAAAATAAAAATATCAGCGCACTCAAAATGTCCCTAGCGAAAACAAGGGATCTTCGGCGGAAGGCTGCCCATTCGCGCCCCGTGACGTAGGCTCGTGACGTTTCAGAAGAGCGCACTTTTGCGCGTGGATTTTTAAAAATTCATTAAAAATCAACCACGGTGTTTTAAAATTCGGCGATGGTGAATTTTTTAGTTTTCAGGGTCAATTAACAATATCCAATAGCCAAAATATGAACATTTAATAGGTTGCAACTTCCCAATTCCAGCCAAACCATATCAATACTATCATTTTTGACCCTTTATCATTTATGACCAATTCATTGCAAATGAAATTGTCTCTAACATAAAATAAAACCCCAAAACCTCTTTTACCTACTCTATCTTGTCTAAACAAACTATACCAAGCAATATGTAATGAATCTGCATCAAATTCGGTAGCCCACGTCTCTGTAATTCCAGTAACATCCAACTTCTCATCTATAATTATGCTTCTCAATTCATCCTTCTTGTTCCTAATACAGCAAGCATTGGTATAGAAAACTTTAAGCATGCCTAAATTGCTTTTATTCAACACCCTGAAATTTCCTAAATCACAATTGTTAAAATTACTATTCTTGTTCAACACTTTATTTCCATTTCTAGAAGTACCCAAAAAATTTTCATCCTCTCGATACCTGATGCTTGAACGATGCCCCCATTCAAACTTAGTTTTTTGACTTCGAAGCCCCTAAAGCTAATCCACTAACCATTTTGACCCCTGTAGAGCTCAGATGCAGGCCATCCCTAGCAATCCAATCCCGTTTACAATGACTCCATACATCAATGAACCTGATACTGCGCTTTTCGCAAATTGACTTGAGTGGCAGGTTCATACACTTAGCACATTGATTTAGCCAACACCTATGCACTCCATACCTGGGAAGCAAACCACTTGGACATTCGTCGAAAAGCTGGTTGCTTTATTCAACAGGAATTCCCATTCCTTAGAAAACTCTTCATTTTTACTGTGGTCTACATCATTTGTTCCCACCCACAAAGTAACCATGTCCTCCTTATTGAATACTCCCTTCTTTTCAGCAACCTTATTAACGTCTTTTACCCGAGCCCCTGGTAAACAGCACCTAGCCACCTTACACTTTACACTCCCAACTGTGTTACCCACCTCCCTTACCATAAAGTCCCCCAAAATTGCACCCTTAGTTTCCCAGTCTAACTCCTCATTTGAAACTTCCCCCTTAATTTATGGCATATTTGAAGTTTTAAATGAATTTAACTTTCCACATACCTCAGCCTGTATAAGCAGATATCCCAAATAATACAATTTATGCAAATTTTAAAGAAAAGTTTTTGAAAAATGGTAAAAAAGTATTTTTTAAATTAAAACATTAAATAATACAAATGAAGGATTATAAAAAAAATGAGAATTTCAATGCTTTCAAGGGGTTGATCATATTTGAGGGGGGGATGTCAAAGCCATTTAAGGGAATGGGCACCCCTATGTTAACATAATGTAATTTTAACCCGAACTTATTTGAATTTTAAATACCAATTCTAGAAAATATCGCTATATGTGAACTACATTAGTCGAAGTAATTATAACGATGGTTAAAAATGTAATTGTATTTGCTCAATGGAGAACAAAGAGAAAAAAGAGCCCTAATGACAATCGATCCTTTTAAAAAAACCATGAATACCTGTATGCTAACTGTAGATAAAAACCTTATTGAATTTACATTTTACATACTCTTCAGCATACCTCAAATGAATTGTACAAACAAAAACCATTTTCTGCTATATACACACTATAAACTGATGTATTTCAGAGTTTAGCAAATGAAAATCGAACTGTGAAATAAAAATACATTGCTACTTCATGCCGTTTTTATTAACTTCTAGCTGCATTGCACCGTCTACTTCGAAAATAAAAGTTGTGTTAAGTGATGCATGTTCAACAATCTTAAATAAAAATAAAAGAAAACAAGACAATGTGTGCATCACATGACTTCCTTCTACTCCATTTTAATGTCATTTTCCCATTACTGGCAATTTTAATGTGATTCAATAGTTTACTCTCTAAATATCACCAACAATGGCCATGAAACATTTAAAAAAAGATCGCCAAATTTGTCACTAGTTGGCGACAAAACTTGGCAACCAAAAGACTGGCGAAATATCGTCAAGTGTCTGCCAAATTATAACACCAATTGAGTTTACATCGAAATTGACAATGATTTTCCCCAAAAAATCAGCAAAAGACACCTTTAGAAATACCCGAATGCAACCAAAAGGGGAGGTGCACAACTAGACCCCACTAGGAGTCTACGTACTAAATTTAACTTTCTTGGACTTACCGTTCTTGAGTTATGTGACATACATACGCACATACTGATGTTCCAAGAAAATTCGTTGTAATTAACTCGGAAACCGTCATTATGAATATTTCGCGTGTTTGTACGTTCCTAGGCACATATCCACGTGTGGTCGGGTTGAAAAAAAAAACTCAACATTCATTTGGGGGTGAGTAAAATGGAAATTAAGGTCAATTTTGGAGTGAAAATTTTTTTGCGAATACAATACTTCTTTTTTTGTAAAAGGAAGTAAAAAGTGTACAATTTCCCACCTTTATGTAGTAAAAAGAACAGTTTTATGACTCAAAATTTAAATTTAAACCTCTTTGGATGTATTTAAACCCCCAAAAATTTAGTCATTCCCTCCCCCCCCCCATAAGGTGGGCGAAAAACCTCCTATGTGAATTACTAAGCATCAAAGGATTGTAGAATCCCCCCCCCCCAGTGGGGGTGAAAATCCCTTATAGAGTGACAAAAACTGCCCTATGTAAATTCCTCAGCATCAAAGTACCTTTGCGCCAAATTTGGTAAAAATTCAATGTAAACTCTGGATTTGTACAAGGAACATGTTTTACATACACATCCCACACACACACACACATGCTCCCATTCAGCCATTTTTACACATATACCGTATTTTCCTGTGCATTATCTGTTAAAAAAGTGTAAAAATGAGGTGCGGATTATATGCTGCAGCAGATTACCTGGGCTTTTTTTTCCTTCAGCACGAACAAGATCGTTTCACTGCTTGTAGATTGTTTATTTTACATAGCTTGAATTTTGCTCATATGCAATTCAGACTGTGTTAAAAAAAAAAAACTGTACAGGACTGTAAAATAAACAACCATACAGTAAAATAGACAACCATACAGCCATGACATTAGACCAGCGACTCCCAACCCATGGGCCGCGGCCCACTTGTGGGCCGCGAACAGCGTGTTACTGGGCCGTGGACACTGGTCTAGAATCTGAACCAAAATAAATCTTAGGATCCTAATTTCCGTTTTTTGCGAAAATTTTGATGCACCGTCACTCAAAACCTCTCCCTAGCTCATTGCCAATAAGGAACTTTAAGATTAAGATTTTTCATATTTCTTAGGAACTTTCCCTTATAATTAAAAATGAAATCTAATGAATCAGAAACTCCTTTAAAGAAAATTGCCAAAAACAAAAAACAAAAAAAATAGTATTAGCTTCAAACTTTGAAGTTAAAAATGCTCCTCCTTTATCGAACTGGCATGACTAACCAATGAATTGAGACACTTAAGGGGCTTTTCGAGAACCTACCTATTTGAACGAAAATGAATACGAATGTATAGAAATGTATTTAATGCTGCGAGTTATTTGAGACTATAACGATTCAGTTTCAATGCAGATATCAGTTCCCTTATTTTTTTCCTTAAAAATTAGTTAGAAAATTGTTCTTGTGCAGGACGTTATTATCAGTAGTGCTGCATTAGTTGAGAAAGGTATTGACATCTCCAGAACTTTTGTTTTAACACTTTCATTTCTGGTACGGTATATTATTTACACTTAAGTGGCAGTTATGTGAGCAGATTACCCCCCCCCCCCCCTCCGCAGAAAGTACATTTTGGCTGTACCAGTAATATCTAGTAGTTAGTGGGCCTCAATGATATTTTCTACAAAACTGGAGGGCCGCACAACTAAAAAGGTTGGGAACCGCTGCATTAGACAGTTTGCTCCTTTGTCTTTAAGTAATTAGCATACTATAATTGCAATTTCAAGATGAAATCATTATTTTTTAGATTAACTTTAATTATACCTTGAAAATTATTAATTCTTCATGTGTTTTATTTAGTTACAAATTTTTCTTCAATTGGATTATTGCAGATTATACGCAGCCGCGGATATTACACAGAAAAATACGGTAGATTAAAAAAGCAAGAATTAGAAAGTTATGAGCAAAAAGTTTAAACATGCCACAAAATCTCATGAAAAAATCCGAAATTTACATTTAGAATTTTTTGAAGAGGGTTTATTAGATTTCTTTAAAAAATATTACAATGTAAATTAAAACTGATGCAATGCAATAAAAAATATGAAACTTGAAATATTTTCTATTTCAAATATTAACAAATGTAATATAATAAATTATGTATAAATATATATATATGCTCAATACATCAGATAATTTACACACATGGCAGTGAAAATATTTAACTCAAAAACAAATACCACATAAAAATAATCAACAAAAATACAATAGACTATTTCTTGATGACTTCACGATTCAGGATTCCTTATTCTTTACAAAAAAGCATTTGTATAGTTATTCCAAACACATACTTTACACACACACCTATTATCAACCAACATTGAGTTATAGTACACCAAATGAAATGAGGTTATTTCAACAAAAAAAGACATCACAAAAAATGAACATATACTTTACATAAAATACAAAGCTGAAATACCTTTGAAACAACAAAATGTAAGCTCATTATCAGCCTGAACATGTTAAGTAGCAAAAGCAGATTTTAAACGCTTGGATTGCACATAGACAAATCATAAATAACAGAAGTTTCAGATGCAAAATTTCAAATGTACAACTTCTGAAAAAAATATTAGCATCAGTAATGTGTATGAAATAATTTAATACACGGCAAAACATTTTGAAAAGGACTATTCTCTTAGAATTGCTTTTCAATAAATTTTTTTTTATCAAGGATAAGAATTCATAAAAATAACATAAGAAACATTTACAGATTATCCTAAAAATGCAATAGATAAGATTTCTTTATGACATGTTTTGCAAAATAAGAATTTTGAATTTAAAACATGTAGACAGGGTCAAAAAAATTTTTATGAAATAATACTTTTCGATTACTATTTTTTATTTTCCCTTTAAATGCAGCATAAAAACTTGATACTCAATTTTGGCATGTTCCTGAATTTATTTTACTGTTTTTTCAAACATCATTTAGGTAAGTATTACCTCAAGAAAAAGGATTATTTTGGTTAAAAGCAAAAAAAAAAGTCCTTACTGTTTCATTACTGCCTCCAGTTATGACCACTCTCTAGACTTATTAGAAGTTCAGATTTCAGACCAGGTTTAAATCCAAAATCAGATTTTATAATTTGGGAAATGATTTGGTAAGCCTAAATAAGATTGTGCACCATGCTGGAAAATTTCATTCCGCCTAATCCTACTCACACCTGGGTTTTTAAAAAACATGGGAGATAACTGAATCATGTTCCCGAAGTTTTTGAAAGCTTAAATTGTAACCAAGTCACCCTGCTGCGAGTATATTTATAGTACATTCTCTGTATTTAAATAAGCAAGATTAAATATTTAGGTAAATGATTGCTACTTTAACATTGTTTTAATTGTCATACTCTTTTATTCAAAAAACTAGAAAGTCACCCGTCAAGGTATGACAGGTAAAAATTGCTTCTACATTTGAAAGCAGCAATTGCCTGTTTGGGGACATTTTGATGGTTGAAATTTTAACCCTAACTCCAGGGAATTAACCCTAAACTAAAGGGAATTAACCCTAAACTCCAGCAGATGGCGTTCATTGTTGACCACTTTTCGTTTCTTCATTTCCTTGAAATGATACAGTCTTACTAGTGAAACAGTTAAGTTACCGGATCCAGTTCAGCCTTGTCAAAATAAAGCATTTCCCTGTATCTCAAACATTTCTAAAAACTGTTATCAAATTACCATGCTATGGAGCCAGTTTCATCATTGATAACGTCAGGAGCGTTACTCGATCATTGGTTATTATATATATGAGGATACTTAATTACTTGGGACTAATCATATTTGGGATTTATGCTAACACACATTATGCTCACAAATTAGAAAAGAGTAACATCGAAACACAGATTTATTTCGAGGTTATGAGAAATTTTTCAAAGCGAGAAATGTCTTGTTTTCTTAATTTGTGTCTTGACAGACAAAGGTATACCAAATATTGTTTCAAGCACCCTATTGAAGTTGTAATAATAAAGGAAAAAAATTGTAATTAGCATATTATAAGCAAAAATGTTTACTTATGCTAAACAACAACTATCTCATAAACTATCATTATGAAAAACAAAAGTGGGATTAGAAATATCTATTAAAAGGATATTTTTTTATTTTCAATATTGCTGTGTATATATTGCAGCTAGGTTTGCTTTCAACCTACAGCACACTAAGAAGACAAATTTAAAAATGTCATTTCCTTGCATATTCCGTTAATTACTGAAGTTATAGAATTCAAAATGTGGGACAAGCAGTAGGTCCAACATTGTGCCTAGCAGCCATGTCGATCCATTCCACTCTTCTGTCATTTATTGCGATGTTTCTTAGGCAGCCAATAAAATTATTTCTGCCAAGAAGTGCTCCCGTCGGGACATCGTCTGAAAAAGAATTAATTTTAATCATACAGATAAAATTCAGGGACAATCAATTTTGTAGGTTTCGTATTATCAACACTAAACCTCATTCATATCAATATAAATCTTCAAGTGTTAAGATTTTCAGTTGTAATATCAATGGTTACCCCATTCAAAATATCAGTTTAAATTGTACCAACAATAAACGCCACAAAATTATTAATAGAATGCTTGGATTTTTGAGTTCATAAAATTCTGATAGGTCGCAATCACTAATGCAAAATTATGCTTCCCCCTCCCCTCATATTACAAATATTTTGAGTCATAAACTTTCAAATTATATTTAAGCAAATCGATTGTTTGAACATGCTGAATTTGAAAGCATTGTATCTGCTAAAAAATAAAATGCAGCCCTTTGAGTACAATAAGGTTCAAAAAAAAGTTATAGGATGTTAAATAACTTTTAAGGTTTAGATCATAATTAGACAAACTTAAAATTCAAGAAGGATTAGAGAGGATACAATTTTGTGCATTAAGTTTTCCAGACTGAAAAATAATGATGGTTTCGCTTTTGTGCAAAAGACCAGAGGTCATTGTTTGAAGCTGGCGAAATTTTAGGCTAATCTTGAAATTAGGAATAGATAATGTTTCAGTAGGGTTGTTGATGTATTGTGACTTGATAGAGTTGTTGCTTGTGATGGAGTGAATAATGTCAAAAGACCATTAGCTATTTATTTCGGAATTGCTAGGCAAACAAAACTAGTAGCCACCTTTGCATTTGTATAATTTAGTTCATAGCAACTATTTTGATATGGCACAGGGTCAGAAACTTGCGGCTTCCAAGCAGCATGTGGCTCAGTAGAAACACACAGTATTGAAAAATTAGCAGAATACTACCACTGCCAAACAAATTTTAATAATCCTGAGCATATATCAAAATATGCTGCAGATCACAGGTAAGAACCATTTGACATTAAATCTAAGCAACCAAACACTTCTGCGTATGCAGAAATGGACGAATCTACATAATGCATTGGGCTGACAATTATTGGGTCTATTTTGTGCCGCAGATATGACTATTATAAAAAACAAATAAAAAAGCATAATTAACGAAAAAAGTTTGAAAGTTGAATGAGAAAAACTTGAGAGTATATTCAGTCCTAAAAGTTTCACCAATATCACAAAATTGTATTTCCATTATTTGTTACACTGAATTTTTGTTCTTTCAGTACATCAATATAATCCACTGAAATTAGGATTTTATAATTAGGATCTTTTAAATAAGGATTTTAAAATGGTTCTTTGTCTCCTTTACAATGTTGAATTACTCTGCTTTGTAAATGTTTTGTTTTCCCAAAAAAACTATTTATTACTGCAAAAAACTGTTAAAATTTTTCTAACATCACCTATCTTTGTACTAATATTTGACCCTGAAAAAAATAATTTAACATATTTGGGGAAAAAAAGGCTCTTATCACTAGAAATGTCTCCAACCCCTGGTATACCATAGGACCCATACTTCATTTGACAAAATTGTCATCATGAAAATTACCTGGTACTCCACCAATATACAAAGGTGTTGAAGTATTTGGCTCTAGGGGCACACTCTGGCTGAGTCCAACCACAACATCGAACAAGTCTACTTTCAGCGTCACAGCTTTATGAGCATATTGAGCAGTAACCATATGCCACTGACCATCACAAACATGATACGCAGACTCAAATGTTCTCACAGCACTAAAAGGTCTTTCTTCATTTCCAAGTATTACAGATATTACAACCTGAAAAAAGAAAAAGAAAAAACATACTGCAATCAGCTTTTCAAATAAAACCAGGACATAAATTTATATAAAACAAACATTCAATGAATTCTTGACTAGTCAAGATGAAAATAAATCTGAAAAAAATTGAAAAGTTGTAAATGTCATTACCATGACTTGTCCCAAACACCAACCTTACTTATTTGAAGGTTTTTACATTAAGAATTGAAAAGCTTTAAAAGAAAAGAGAACACCTGATTAGATATATTTCATTTCTATGTTTTAACTATCTTTGGAAATTTATGCACAAGATTACGAAATTCATTTGCTTATTTTTCATTAAAATTTGTCCTTGAAGATAATTGTCATTACCATGCCATGGAAGTTTTTCCTTCTTCCCTAAATAATGAATAAGTAGAAAATGCTTTTTTGCTTAATTATTATCAAAGCTTCATTTTTAAAAAGAAGCCCAATAATACAGTTACAATTACTTCAAAAAATCTTTTAAACAAAACTTACACTTCCATTATTCAGTTCTAAAGCTATGGATGGTATGCCAAAACCTTCGGATAGAGCCAATAAGATGCCATTTTGTCTCTTTGTTTTGAATTCAACTTGTATGTCCAACTTAATTCCCAAGTTGAAGTTTTTATCTAGAAAATGTTAAATGGTTAACATAATTAAATAACTAAGCATATTACACAAAATGCTTTTTTTTAACGTTTCCTTATGATAAGTAAAAAATATCAATATGAAAACACATATGGATAAACTACACAAATTATAATAAGAAATATTTTCTATGCAAAAAGTGTTGAGAGTACTGAGTTGAGGGGATCATAAATTTACTGATATAGGGAAACTAGATAAAACATGATGAAAACCATTCTTTATAGGAATGTCAGAATCTTAAAATTCATTATTACTATTTATATTTGTATTCATTTGTATAGTATTATAAAAGAAAATCTAGACAAGAAAAAAAAGATAGAGAGAGATGAGATGAAAAGCATTTTCCTAGTAAAGCTTGACCACGGAGAGATGGCGGATGACCTTGAAGTGGAAACATCATTTGAGGCAGCGAGAAGCAAAGGGATGCAAGTGGACATTTTGAAGTTTTGAGTAAAACGCATTTAAAGATAAGGTATCCTAGGTAGGCTTTCATTGAAATTTTTTTCTAAATCAAGCTGTACAGCAGCACCTACCAGTGCTACTAGTACTACAGTTGGCTCTATGTTTAACGACGCTCTATTTAACGACTTTTTCTATTAAACGACGGCTTTTCATGGTCCCAAATGGTCCACTATAGTGTTAAAAGCATTCTATTTAAGGACGCTTTCTACTTAAGAACGATTTTTTGTGGTCCCTTGGAAGTCGTTAAAAGAGAGCCAACTGTATATCTTGCCCCAAGGTAAAGGAGGGGTTCACCTACCATTTGTACTGGTTACCTTCACATTTTTAATTTTGCCACTTGCATCCCTTCGCTTCTCACTGCCTCGTTTTTATCATTTGTAATAGAAAAATTGATTTTGTAATAAAAAAGATCAGTGTGAACATGCATCTTACTACTTGGCACATGGGCGCCCATACAGGGGGGGCAAGGGGGGAGGCCCCCCTTTTGAAATTTGAACTTTCCTGCTTTTAGTCCTTTTTTCTTTGCAAAAATGTCAAAATATTTCTTCTCCAGTCATTAATGAATAAGTTATTAAAAATGCCAAATTTTAGTGACGCTAATCTGTCCTGAAATCGGTTTCTATGGGGAAAATAACCTGCTAAACCATGGCGAAAATATCTGAGCCCCCCTTACAATTTTGCATATGGGCGCCCTTGACCTGGCACTTTGTGGCTGATTTTACCTATGATAAATGATACAAATGATTTTTCCATTTAAAAGTCTGTGGTCAAGTTTTAGAAAATTCTTATTTTGTTATTGTTGACCTCAAATTGAACAAAAACTAAATATTAATGATACTAATAAAAATAGTAAAATAAATCTTACCATAGATAGCATAAGCATCGCCAGGAAAATATGCCCCAGGTTCTATTGTTGAAAAACATTGTCCAACATGCTGTAACTCTTCTCTAGCAATATCCAGATATTTGCCGTTTAAGTGGAAATTTCTGATGCAGCCTTTAAAGCTTTCCAATACCTGAATCACAAAACCATTTTTATTATTAAATAAAAGCTTGCAGTTTTAGGTTTAAATGAAAATCTTTATAAAATAAGGAACTTTTATGTCATCAAAACAGTACCCAATTAGAGAGAAATTTTGAAAACTATTTTGACTTTTGTTTCATACCGAAATTAAACTTAATCTATCATGGAATCCATTGTAGCGCAAATACCCAATTAATATTACAGTCGAACCTCATTTATATGCATCTCCAGATTATTCAGATCGAATTTGTGGTTTTTAAAACAGTTGCAACACCGATAATTTTAAAATTTGATAGCAAAAAAGTAACTGTACACTACACATCCACTTTTTATTCTTATCTATAAGAGACAAAGCGTTTGCCTGACCATGCTTAATTCAACCACCACACGTTTGAATCAGAATACAATGAACCAGTTCTATGTTAAGAAACTTTGTGAAAAAATGTTTTAGTCTTTTTCACTACCTTGCAGATAATTCTACCCAATTTTGTTACATAATGTGTGTGTTTTTTTTTTTTTTTTTTTTTTTGTCATAATGAGCGATTAATCTACTTATTTAAGGATTTGTTTTGCTTTTTATCCATACTATCTGGATTATGCGGATTTTTGTTTATCTGGATTGCTCTTAGTCTCAGTTAGTCTGGATAAATGAGGTTGTACTGTATTTAGGAAATGCTTCAATATTCAATAATACTAAACATCCAATATTAAGAAATGTATCATCACTTTATTCCTTTTAATAATATAAATAACATTATTCACCAATTTCTTCACCAACATTTGCAGGAATATTAATATCAGGGCCAATTCATAGCATTTTATTCAAATGTAAAGTACACAACATGACTTTTTTTTTTGCCATCACTATTCAATTTACTGTTTCATTAGCAAGCAAACAATTTTGTTCTGAGTTAGTCCTACCAACACAAAAAATTCAAAATAAAACAATGTGCTAATCAAACAGTAAACTAAATAGTTATGGCAAAAATTTCATGTTGAGGACAATGCATTTGAAAAAATACAGTGAGATCGCCCATCAACGTTGAAATAACATTTCATAGAGGTTTATTTAGGTGATTTTAGTTTTATTCTTACCTTTGTTACATTATTATCACCCCGCATATTTGTTAATCTATTATAGCTAAAGTTACTATAAGAACCTATGTGTAATATAACTATAACTTTTAAAAGTTATTACAGTCGAGTCCCGACTTACGCGAGGGATGCGTTCCAAGACACCTCGTGTAAGTCGGAATTTCGCGTTGTGGAACAAGGTATGTTTAGTAATTTTTTATAAGCATACCCAATTGCTTCAGACGTTTGTACACACCCCTCATATTGTTTCAAACCATTTATTCACTATATATTGCAGTGTCTTTTACAAAGAACTGACTTTTTCTGCATTTTAGAAAAAGCGTTATTATTTGGCATAAAATTCTGTAATTTAGCACAAAATCAATGATTAATGGGGGGAGAAACTTAAAATAAAGCAGTATGGTACTTACAGTATAGCATTATTACAGCCCTTAACAGTATAGATATAGTAAATATATTTATAATTTAAAAAATGAAGAAGGTTAATGCGGCGCGACCAGAATGTTATCAGAATATACAGGGTCCATTATGAAAGTAATGAGCATAATGTTATTGTGACGCGACGATAGATGGCAGCACGGTAAAACCGGCTGGGAAATGTGGTGCGGGATATGCCCTTTCAATGCATCCAGTCGTCAGTTGCTCTCGAGCAGTGTGAGTGGAGATAAGTGCCTCCGCTTGAAGTATGTTTTCAACTTTTGTAACATAACGCAATGGAGCGTTCGCTTGAACAATGATACGCCATAAAGTTTTGCATGAGGTTTGGAAAAAATGCAACTAAAACATTCCAGATGCTGCAAGAAGCCTTCAAGGACGATTGCATTTCAAGATCACTGTCTGGGAAGTGGCACAAGGCATTCAAAGAGAGCCAGGAGGAGGTCGCCGACGAACCCCGTTATGGATGTCCCCCCCCCCCCCCCCCGGTGATCCCTCACCACCTTACAGTCCCTACTTAGCTTCATATGACTTCTTTTTGTTTCCGCGACTCGAGAGAGAGAGAGAGAGAAGAAAGGAAAACATTGGGGAACCTTGGGAAACATCCAACACCATGTTACAACGTTCCTGAGAGGCATTCCCTTGGAAGAGTTTCAGGGTGCCTTTCAGGCGTAGCAAACATGTCTCCGCAAGTGTATTGATGCAGGAGGAATGTATTTTGAAGAATATTGAACATTTGTACAAATTACGATCAATAAATATATTTTGCCAGTAAATGCTCATTACTTTCATAATGGACCCTGTATTTTGTCAACGTTCATATGTAAAATGAAAAAAAAAAGTTAATAATCGGAGTGGTTATTTGTATAAACTAAAGCAAAGCGTTGTTTAGACTAATACAGTGGGTGAACTTCCGCTTTCAGTGATGTTTATGGGGTGAAAGTGCATTCACAAAACCAATATTTAGCGTCAACGAAGCCCATTCTAACTCTCCGCTGCTCTTTTCCGAAAAAATTCATGTTGCATGCGAGTAATTTGTGTCCGCACTAAAAAATTCATTACTCATGAAAAACTCGCGTTATAGCCATTTCTCGTAAGTCGGATCGCGTTGTAGCAGGATCCGACTGTACTCATTTCTTTTGCGTTAAAAATATATAAACAAGTTTCAGACTTGAGAAGAAAAAAAAAATAAGCAGGGCTAAAAGTAAAAACCTAAGAAATTAAAGAAGTGTTAACACGTTTTTTAGCAAAAATACCATACAACCCTGAATAAAAGTTTCCTGTGAACATGTCCCACAAACAAAATAATAAATATTATTAAGTTGTAGGGGATGCAGCCAGCACCACATGACACTAACACTCAAAATGGATTTAAAGTGCATTAAAAATGCATGCAAATAACCATGCAAAACTATTTAAATTTGTTACATAAAATTTCAAATAATATTAAATCAATTACACTTTATACAATTCAATACTGTATTCATCGTACTTTTGCTTGAAAAAGTCTGTAAATTAATCTTCCATTGTGTTTTAGTTATCAGTTAGAATAATTGCATTATCTTAAATTGTATCAGATCTGCTGTTTTTACTGTATGTACCTTGAATTATTTCCAGACTTTTCAGTTGAGTAATGGGGCAACAGTGTTTATGTTTTGGGGGATGTTAAATATGCTCATAGACACAAAGTCCTGCAAGTGAAACAATGCCTTTGGGGTGCTGGACCAGGGATTGCTCAGCTTCTGGTTGGCATCAAAAACTCAAAGCTGTCTTCAGTGTCCAATCCAACTGGTTAAACCACAAATAGTGGGGGACCCTGGAGTGTGAAGTGTTTATATTTGTGTGCCACACAAGCTTTTTTTCTTTCTTTTTTTAAAGCCAGGAAAAGGAATAAAACAGCCTTTATAATAAAGAGTTTTTTGAGCCTAGTACGGACCTAGTGATTGCAATACAAACAACCAGATATATGCTATGTTAGTTAAAATGATTAGGTTATGATTGTAGTCCTTTCCAATGAGGTACTATCACATATTGCATGTCTACAGAAACTTCAACATTAAGTACATTTTTACATTAACATTTCGCACTATTTCAATGGGCACAAACAGAGTCCTACTGAAGAAAAATAGGGTCAGTGAAATGCAAAGAGTGTGAAAGAAAATATTTAACAGCAAACAAATATAAAATGCAATGCAATTAAAATTGAAAATTTTATTCTTCCTTTCTGTTGTTAACTAGCTTTTGTATTTCAGTTTGACAGCACTCATCAATACTTCCTGAAGCTGGCAAAATTTATATTTGTTTAAATCTTATCTTCAAATTGTATTAGCAACAGCATGCATTATTGTGATAAACAAGAGTAAATACAAACCACTTTATGGATATCTCCCATATCTTCTGGAACACCACCCACATATAAGGGTGACCTGAGAGCTAGTCGGCGTCTCACTTTCATCTTTAAGCCACCACTTTTTGCATTGGAGTCCACGTAAAAGGTTAAACCTCTGCTGACTTTGATTACAGAGATCTGGAAGATTATGATTCAGGAATTATGAGCACTAATTTACGTTGTGTGATTAAAAGCCTTAAACTTAAATTGATGGTAAATATTTATTAATATAGCGATTCATTAGATTATTAGTTAAAAAACATACATACACAGCTATGTTTTAAGTAAATAAACTAAAATACTGGTTACCACATTATTACACTTTTTCATAGTATTCTTTTCAAGTTTAATGATTTGCAAGCTAAGTATGAAGAAAGTTTTGTATTCCTTCTTTAGCTTCCTAAGCATATATATTTTAGAAAAAATAAATATGTGATTAGTCATTTTACTTTTCTTTGCATCATGATGTACTTGCATACATCATGAAATTGTGACCCAAAACCATGAAGTATTGGTGTATGTCATTATTCTAATGTTTGTTTTGATTCAATTGGTACTTTAACAATTACCCATGCTAAATTATGTTAAAACAAGTTGAAACTTCATCCATGTTCTCATCTTCATACATTTATTTTCTATTATATATAGTATTTCATACATAATTAAGCTTTTATATCTTTTACTGAAATTTTTTTTCAGTAATTTGTAAGTTTTTGAACATTTGTAAACAAGATAAATGTAGTGTAATAATTACTTTGAGAGTACAAATAATGTATCAATTTCCTAATTTACATTTTATTCGTGTAATCTGAGTTTCAAAACATCTTAAATTGTTTCCAGTTCTAAGAAATTTGTTGAGTCTCTTTAATGTTCAGAGCTTGAACTCTTTACTGCAAAAAACAGCTTCACCAAATTTACAATTAAATATAGCAAGTGATATAGAAAATATTTTGGACACAAAATGTCAACTTTATATTATGAATTATAATATATATTTATGACAGATAACCAGGGCTACCAGGGGTAAATAACCAAGGCTTGGGTTTTACAAGATGTTGTGCAAAACCCAAGATTAAACCTCAAAAAGTCGGAAGATCGAGGAATAAAACCCAAGATCAAGTAAATAAGGAGTCTTATTCATTTTTTTTTGTTTTTTTTTTTTTTTTTTTTTTTTTTTGTAACTGCTACACTGTAGATGGTCAATTATTCAAACTTAAAAATCATAAAGTGAAAAATTGTGATAATAAATACTGAAATTGATCGGTCAAAAATTATTTCTTCTGCACAATTTCTTTAAAACATGTTGCAAAAATAGTCTTTCTCCAAAAAAAAAAAAAGCTAATATCTGGACTTGATACCATTTTACAGATTGTACAAGATAGCAGGTCCCAATTAAAATACTGACTGGGGAGTGGGCTAAGCCAAACTCTACAATTTTAGTCAATGGTTAAAAAAATTTCAGCCATTTAGGGCCCCCTAAAAAGGAGAGGGGGCATAGGCCACCCAGCTGGCCTGTTTAGTAATCAGGCCCTGCAAGATAGGCAGAAACATTATACAACACAAAGAGAGACATAACATCCAGGGATAGAATACACAATATATATTTTTCTTTTTTGTAACCCACACAACCTTTTAAAAAATTTCAGTAAAAATGCTACATTTTATTGGTAAAATATTTAATAAATGTATTTTTTTTTTCATAAATAAACCGAAAAACCAAGAATTTCAAATAAAATACCGAAATTCATGGTCTCTATTGAAAACCCCACATCTTGAGGTGAAGGGGGGGGGGGGATTTTAGTTCCCTGGCAGCCCTGTATGAAACTAGCCTCAAATATTTCATTTAATTCAAAGTCTGTGCAAATAACTTCAAAGAATGATTACTTACACTGTGCCAAGCTCCATCATTAAGAAGACTAGGATGTGGAATTCGACGAGCTTTTCTGTCATATATGTTTATGACTGCCCTTCCACCGAGCAACATTATTGCAAAATGAGAAACACTGCGTCCATTTTTCACCAGGGTAAGTAATCCATTTGCATAATAGGTTCGCAAATCAAAGGTCACATTAAAACTGAAAAAGGACAAAATTAAAAACTGGAAAACTTGGTTAATTAATGATTTTTTTCTTCAAAATTCCTCTTAATATTGAATTAAATTTATAAAAAGTTAAAAGTATCTTTTTTTCTTAAATGTTTTATACACTTTTCCTCTTCCTTGCCCCACTTTTTCCTGTTCAGGGTTGTCCACAGGGGGGGGGGGGTGATTATGGTGCAAGTTGCGCAATCAAAATTTTTGGGGCGATTCCAAAAGTTATTTATTTATTTGTTTAAATTTATGTATTGATTCATTTTTTATTTAAATTATTTTTATTTATTTATTTTTTTTATTTTATCCTGTTTATATTTTAATTAATTCATTTGTTTAATTTGTGTGCATACTGTGCATTTGTTTTTGTCGTAGCACACATCTTTTCTTTTAAAATAATATTACTAAAAGCAAATAAATTTTTAAAAAATAATTAACAAATTCAAAAAAAAACATAAAAAAATATTTAAAAATAATTTAAATTAAAAAAATGAAATAAAAAATAAAAAATAAAGAAGGGAAAGAGGGTTGAGACAACTTTGGGGGGGGGGGGGATTTGTGCCATTGAATTTGTGGGGTGAGCACAGCTGTTCCTGTTTATTGCAACTTAAAACCTTCAGCTTTTCTTTATTTTAGAGTTAGAAATAAGCAAAATATTATGTATTTCGAAAAATGTATTGGCTACAGGGGTAATCATGCCCACAATAAAAATAACCTTATGCAACCAAATAGAGTAATGCAGAATGAATTAACTTTTTTCTCATTAATGAAGCTTCTCAATATGGTTTTAAGCTTTAATTAAAAATTGTGTGCAAAGATTTTACAAGCTATTTGTATGTGCAGGAAAGAAGTGCAGAATAAGAGAATGAAAAAGTTCTTCCTCATAAAAAATTTTCAACAAAAACGAAGCTGTCTTACATACAGACATACATGTAATTGATATGCATTATGCTTCAGAAAAAATTTAAATAGTTTTCAAAAGTTAATGCTTACTCATGAACAAAATCTTTTCGTCCAACTGTAACCTTAGCATGGCTAAATGATTCATCTCCAAATCTAACTGCTCTTTTCTCCAAGTTGTAGGATGCCATTTCTGCACATCGCTCTAAAGGTTGTATTATTCCTGCATAGGGAGTTTCAATACCAAACCAATCTTTTTGATTACGCCCAATGCCAACTCCTTTGAAAGTTACTGGTTCATTGAAATATAATAACCTATGAAAAACAAAGAATTTTTATGTATCATGATGGTACTCTAAGTACTTAACTGGGTACTATTACAAGTAATGAATTTCATTTATTACAACACAAACTCCACGTAATTATAATAAATTAATAGTTTTTAAGCATGAAAATTTATTTTAGTAAAATGATAGATTACATAGTTAAAGTGAAACTAAAAACTAATGTCTAGAATGAAATTGTAGTTAGTACAGAATTTCGAAAAATAAATGATTCAAAGCAAAGGGGCATGATGTTGTCCTCTCAAAGAAATGTAATTTTAAAACTATTTATTATTTGATTTGCAAAAAAAATATTTTCTTCCTATTCTACAATAAAATTACAAAAGCATAACTCACTTATCGTTGAAAATGCAATCTTTTATCACACCAAAAAGATTAGCTTGCGTAGAAATCATTGAGCTGGAGTCTATGCTTTCTTTGAAGCCACCAAAAAACAGTCCTCGCTGAGGTGGAGCATCAATATCCTTTGATCCTTTCACCAAACGATCAAATCCTACTTCAACATCATCGACATGCAGAACAACCCTATTGTAAAAAAGCAAAACATCCAAAATTCAAATGCTTTATTATGAGTAAGATATCCTTATTAATTTGAATAAAAAACAACATGCTAATTCTCATGCACCAAAATAAATAGTATTTATGATGAAAACTAGTGACAATCAACTCATAGCATTCAGATGAAGAAAATTTTGAAGCACATTTTCAATAAGTTCAAAAAAAGTTTACACCAGCAGAGAAATATTGGTTCTCCATAACAACCATTCAATTTATGGAAATTTCCATGAAACATCACTGGAGGGTGTGTACTTTCAAAAAAGTGTACTTTCTTTCAGAAATCTCTTATTTTTAAGAAATTACGTTCTTCCATTTTTTTCTATTATTGAATGATATCCAATCAGTAGTAGAACTTTGAAGAAAAGACAGGGGGTGCATGGTGCATATTATTGCATCTTCCAGATTAACAAACACTAGACTTATGAAGCTTTTATCCAGTTGACATCATTATTAAATAGTACTAAGTTTTTGTTTTCTAAAAAATAGTCTCATTGGCAAACATATCAAATGTTTTGCTTTTAAAAATAAGCTTCTTCTAAAATTAGTTTTCTTTTAAAGAGTCTTATGTCGATAAAATATAACTCTTTCAATATTCAAACGCAGATTGTCATTAGAGGTCAGAAAATTTGCATTTTACTTTTGAGTATGAAGTAATAATTAGGGATACACCAAATGCCATAATTTGTAGAATATTGAATACCAAATATTTGGTTAAAACTATAACCAAATATTTGGCTGAATATTGAATATTTACAGTATTTTCCTGCATGTTATCCACAACAACGTACAATCCGCAGGTCCTAAAATGGTTTTGAATAAAATCTGTGGCGGCATATAGACTGTGGATAATATGATGTAAAAAAACGAAGTTGTTTTGATTTAACATACTGTTTTAGCAACTAAACTGAATACATGAAGAAGTAAAAATTTTCAAGGTATAATCAAAATTAAATTAAAAATAATCCGAAAAGTATTGATTACTTCTTTAAATCCTGATAAAAGTAAGCTAATTACTTAAAGACAAAGAGTTAAGACAAAGGAGCAAACGGTCTAATCTTGTGCTAATGAAGGCTTCTCCTTTCACTGTATGGTTGTTTTTTTTACTCAGCTTGAATCGCGTAAGGGGCCATTCATTAATTACTCAAGGGTTCTGAGGGGGAGGGGGAATTGAAAAAATCTCTATATACCCTTACTTTGGGGGGGGAGTAGTCAAACCCATTCTTATGTAGTATTTTCCCAATCAAAATTTTACATTAGAAATCGCACGGTCACATTGTTTGGCAGGGATCTATTTTATTTGCGTTCCGGAAGGTAAAACCGTATCAGGATGAGCTGTTTTTTATTTGTTTTACAAAGAATGAATAGTGTAAAATGTAATTGAAGAACCGTACTATGTATGACATGTTTCATTTTTAATTAGTATTGCATTATATACAAAAAAAATGTCGAAAAAAACATTCAGTTTAGATTCTAACATTTTAGTAAATACTTCTTTACACAAAAAAGTCTAATTTAATACAGTGAAACCTCCCTTAACGGACACTCCCGAATAACGGACACCTCTAATTAACGGACATTTTTGCAAGTCCCAGTCCCTCAATATAGGCCATTCCATGTAATTCACTCTGAATAACGGACACTCCGAATAACGGACAGTTATTTCACAAAAAATTTCCCTTGCGATCGTAGCACTTCCGGGTTTTTTTTTTCTTTTCACAGAATATCTTAGTAACTGCTTGCATTACAAAGCTTTTCATCCTCCACAACTGATATCCCCCCCCCCCCCCGTCATTTCCTTATTACTGTTTCTTGGAATTAAAAGGGTGGTAATGGGCAGAGGCAGCGATTGGGGCTTAAAAGTTGGGGCCAGAAAAAAAAGAACTAAAAGGGATGGTACTTTTTGCGGGCAGCAAAAAATGAAAAAGAAAATAAAAGTCATAATTTTGTAACGGCTAGTTTTGAGAGTATTGAAGCAAATAAGTGAAAACTGATGTCAGTCTAACAACTAACGTACGTTTTTCTTAAGATTTTAATGAATTTTGTACACAATAACTGTTCAAAAGTTACGATAAAAAAGAGGAAATTGGGCGCTTTTTCTAACTGAGGCTCTCAGAAGATGCAATTGAGCAGACCGGCGCCGGTAGTAGTCGGCTTTATGGCGCTGTGGTTTCGTTGGGTTGTTTAATTTTTAGACATGAAAAAGATTTGCCCATATTCAAGGTCATATTGCCAACTGTCAATCATACATCATGCAATAGTGATACTCGAGATAAAATAAATAAATTAACCATAAAAAGTGTGGGGGGGCGGGGTTGCTCCGCCGAATCGCCGCCGTTGGTAATGCAAAAAAGAGATGTCAAACTGTTTTAACTGTTTACTTTAATTGATTAAATGCTTTTTAAGACAAATGTGTGCTGTCAGTATACCTTTATTAAAAAAAAACAGATTAATTACACTTGACGTAAAAGGTAGTAAACCTTTCGCAATTGTTTCGATTGTGTTCTAAAAAGGGAACAACAGCCCATTTTGAAAAAGGTAAATTAAGTAGTTCCTCCTAATAGCGGACACCTCCCAATAACGGACAAAACTTCTAGTCCCTTGACTGTCCGCTATTGGGAGGTTTCACTGTAATAATGAATTTAATAGCGATTCCAGTGATGTAAGATTCGTTATTTTATTATTTTGAAAAACTAAATGGAATATTACATAAGAATAGAGGAGAGGGATTTCAAAAATTTTATGTACCCTTACATAAGGGGAGGGGGGTCAAAAATTGCCAAAATCATCCTTACGTAATTAATGAATTGGCCCCTAAGAGGAGAATTAAAGCTATGTAAAATAAACAACCTATAGGCAGTGTTGAGAAGAAAAAAAGCACGGATAACGTGTGGTAGTGCAACAGAATCTGCAACTCATTAATTTTACTTTTATAACAGATAATCCGTAGATAATACGCAGGAAAATACAAAGCAAGAGCAAATTAATATAGAAAATGGCTAATACCCTTTTACATACTTGTCAAGTTTCATTTTTATTTATTTTTTTACTGCTGTATATTTTATTTTTAAAAAATAGTAGATTGACTAAACATATTTATGAAGTCTTAATTATGAGGGGATTCTTTAAGGTTACTGTTTCATATTAAATTGAATTAGTAATAAAAAGGGTGATGTAATATTCAAAAGACTTAAGAAAAATTAAACAGCAACAAAATTTAAATTTAACATAAGAGTGTTTTCTCTTACATTAAAATTTCTTTAAAATGCTTCAATATTAGTAAGTAAATATTTGAATTAATTTTGTACTGTAGTACTATACCATAACTTTCGTTCATAGTATTAAAAAAATTATGTGTGTTTGTTTACCAATTCTCCAATATTTAAATTCATTTACTATTCGGTTGCCGAATAGACAGTACACCTAATATCAACCGAATATTTGATGCACCCTGAAATACATACCACAAAATAATTTCAAATGTTTTTTTATTTAATTTCACAAAGAATACTCACACATACAAAGCTCCAACATTTATTACAAAAGTATAAGATACAAATTAATAGTTATATTCTTTTCTACTAGAGAGAGCAAAGCAACATAAAGTTCTATTGGTTAATTTGAAAAATTGCTCTTTTTCCAACGGAAAATGTAACAAAATTTTAAACAGTTTTAAACTAAATTACAGTTGCATAATTGAGTACAAAATTCTTATTGTATTGCAATATTAATTATATTAAACTATTGAACTAAAAATCGCATTTGGTGTAGCTTACTTTCTATGAGTCTTCATGACTGTTATAGTATGGTAAATTCCATCATTATACTTGATTTTTGAAACAATTTTTGCTTCTCCATTTCCTCCACTAAATCTCGCTTCGATGAAGCCATCAATGAGAGCAACTGAATAAAAATCCTAATTATGCAGAGAAAAAACTATCTTTAGATTAAAATATCCACAAATGTATTCAAAATTAAAATATTGATTTTTAATTTTTTTAAGTTGAACAATAACTCTAATAACTCTTCACTCCGATGCCACAACTGACCAAAATTTGAGCTGGTAAAGCACTAGACTAGGGGATTTTGTGAATAGTAGTCACTGGCTACCAAAATCACAAAAAATGGTAGCCACTTTTCACTTTCAGTAGTCTTTTTTTTTATTATTTATTTTTTTTTTTTTTTTAAATATGCACAAAGCGAAAAAAGTAAATGTACCTTATTCGCTATTAGTAATATTAACTACAAAATTTCACTGAATATGTTTTTTAATACAAGACATAAGCATACATAAAAAGTAAAAGTTTTGATATAATGCAAATGTAGGCAATTATAACTAAATGAAAGCATGTCAGAACTAAAGCTTTAGTTTACTTCTTAGTCAAAAAATGCCTGTGGCCCGACATACGATCTGAGTTATAAGAAGCATTGAAAATATTTGAAATAACATCCACTAATTCCTCTGCACATTCAACTAAAGTTTTTGGATAAATATTATCTGGTCCCAGAGCTTTAGTTGCTTTAATCTCTTTCAAATTAAATAGAACTTCCTCCCTCAAAAATACAAAATCCTCAAGCTGTATAATAGCTTGTGTGTTGTTAGTGTCAACTGTTGAGATACAGTTATCGTTAAACACACTGAAAAAAAGGTATTTAGAACATTTGCAATATCACTATTGTTTTGGATTAAATTTCCATACTCATCCACCAATGGCTCTAGTTGACTGTTTCAAAATTTCCCAGAATTAGCATAAGCAAAAAACCTTTTAGTGTTCCCATCAATGTCATCTGTTAGCCTTTGCTCCAATTCTCTTTTCTGAATCCGTACCAAATATTTAAAATTTCGCCTTGCCTTACCATACTGGATCCTCTCTGCACTCTTACCGGTTTCTTTAAACTGACGAAAAGCGGCTTGCTCATAATTTAGAGCTTCTTTAGTCTCCCTGAAGAACCACATGGGCCAAATTTTGGTACTAACACCGTTTCTCCTAAGTGGAACATAATCCCGAACCGTTTTAGCAAGTTTCTCCTTATATTCCGTAGACTGCTGATCTACGTCGTTATTATCCAATCCTGACAAAAAACCTTCTTTCAAGCTCAGCCTAAGTGAAACAAAATCAGTGTTTCTGAAATTGGTCACAAACCTAAAATTATCATCTTTGCACACTTCAAATTTAATTCGGAACCTAATGCTGTTATGATCACCATCTCTAATATGATCCCCTACACACAACCCCTGAACAAAACTTCCTATGTCACTAAAAACTAGATCCAAAATCTCCTCTTCTAGAGTTCCCTGAGTTACAACTTGATCTGAGAAACAGTCACCAATTACTTCTAAAAATTCCTCTTCTTTGCCATTACCAGGATAAAAATTATTCCAATCAATACCCGGAAATTGAAATCCCCCATTATGATAATGGATCCCTTACTGGACATGTCACTAATAATACGATACATTTGTTCATCTTGTCCATGGTTTGAATTAGGTGGCCCATAGATGCTTCCAAAGCGAAGTTTTTTGAAATTATTACTCATCAACTCCAGCCAAACCATATCAATATCAGTAGGTTTATCATTTATGACCAATTCATTGCAAATGAAATTGTCTCTAACAAAAAATAAAACCCCACCAACCTGCTCAACCACCCAATTTGCTCAATCATGACACCTTAAATATTAGTATCACCTTCAATGAAGTTAAAATGAAAAAATATAAAAAGATGCCTAAATTTTTGATTAAAACGTATGGAAACTATGAACATACATATTGTTTACACTTTATCTATTTTACCTTTTTGATTCTTTTATCCTGAACAGATAGCGTGGAGAAAAAAAGAGAGAAACTTATTGAGACATCATTAATATGAGCTGCTCAAGAGAAATTTCATCATAAAGATTTCAAAATGCCCGATTTAAAAAATATATTAATTACAAGTTAAATGGATGACAAGGTCAAAATTACCTGTCTCTTCGTTTCTAAATTTTTTCCGGAATCGAATGTGGAGAGAAGTAGCACAGCAGAATCTTGGACAGTTTGGAAGGAAAAGCTGAAACTGGAGTTTTCTAGAAGAGGCTGCCCTTTCATTTCAACGTAACCACTACCACGGAACCCGACAACTTTTATCGGCTATAAAATTTGAAACACAACACGTTAGTAACAATAATTGTGCATATCGTAAGTTAGAGACAAAACTTTAAACTTATGGAATCCTTGCTACTAATTTTGTGCACATTAGTAGCAAATGGTTATGCATGTCATAAATTAGAGACTTTAATTTAAACTTACAGAATCTTTGCAACCTGCTTCAACACCATAAGAACTATTCTGGAGCAAATCGAGGGGAGTTGAGTCAATTTGAAGATCTTTCATGCATCCAAAGAATTTTTGAAATGCTATGCCACTCCAACTGGAAAAAAATGTAAGTTTAATAATGATGTGAAATATTTGAATGTAATGTAAAGGAAATACAGTGAAATGCAGTTTTTAATTTTTTACAGTAAAAATATATACGGTGAAATCTCAAGGAATAAAAGTACTAAAAGCAAGGAAGTTCTAATTTCAAAAAGGGGGGGGGGGGGGGGCTTGAGCCTCTTTGCCCCCCCCCCCCTTCCTCCCCTACCCCCATATGGGCACCCTTGGTGACAACAAAATGTTTTTCTCAACATTGCATGAATATTTTTTAGTTATTGCTGTTTTTAGAAATTAAAAAATGACTTTCACAAGTTGCAAAGTGAAAACTCAGTTTGTACTTTCAAAACAGAGCCATTCAAAGAGGAAATCCGCTCATGCTGAAACGTAAGCTGATCTGAGACACCAAAAGTCAGTGTCTAGCCACGCACAATCAATTTCTTTGCACCAAATGTGAGGCACCCTGTGAATTTGCAAGGGGATCAGGCAGATTTCAACTTTTCTTGTGGTCAGTAAGGTGATGGTCATTAATTAGTATCTTTTATAATGTCCTTTGGGAATAAATTTTGAAATAAATCTGGATTTCTTGCACAAAAAAAAAAAAAACTTCCTGTGAAGACAACCGATAGATAAAACATCAGTGTTCAATATTTTCCTATTTGTTTTTTCCGAAAAATAGTGTTTATTTATAGTTTAGATCGTTAGTAACAGTAAATGTTGCATATTTAATTATATTAGAGTATAGATTTGCAAAATTAACTTTTTTATAAAAATAAAGAAAGTTTTAAGATGATTTTGTTACAATGAATATTCTGTTACAAAGAAAATTTTTATCAGTTCCTTGGAGTTCATTGTAACGGGATTTCACTGTATTTTAATAATGTTATTTATATCTAATTTCAATCAGATACTGTTTTTACACAGTTCCAACACTTAATGGTATAGTATTAGCTACTGAATTTGGAGCTACTGATTCCAAAAAGCATTTTAAAAAATATTCATTTGAAAAGTTCAATTTGTTCCTAAACACAAACAGAAAAACTAAAGGCAAACAGTGGCTAGCTTTATGATAAAATCACTTTATTTGCACATCACTCACACAAATTTTGTTTTATAGTTACTTCACTTTACCAGTTCAAATTTTAAATACTTGATACCTTTTGTATGATTCTTTAATACATAAAAAGTAAACTGAAAATTTTAAATCCTTACACAGAAGTAGTAAAGTTAGGTGGAACTCCTCCATAATACAGAAAACTTTTTTGAAGTTCCATCACTGTTGGGCTGTTCGCAGGAAGCTGGCCATCTAAATATTCATCTTCAACTGACAACCGACCTGTCAGCAAAAAAGCAAACTTGTAAATAAAATTAATACATAAACAAATTTTTAAAATTTCAGACATTAACACAAAATTCCATAAAAATTTTCAAAAGATACATAAATTTGAATTCTGTTAATATGAAACCAAAAGCCAAAATTGCTGATATTATGTTACACTACTGAAAACCCTTGAAAAGTTAATTTGTCAAAATTAAATGACTAACAATATACAAATACAAATGTGACGACCAGCAACAGGCTCTGGGCCCAGCTAGACTGGTCCTAGTCGATTTACAATCCCCTGCGAAGATCAATGGTCCTCTTAAAACTATCTACTATCTTGCTCATTACCACCTCTTTCAGTAAGTTGTTCCAAGGTTCCACTACCCTGCTAAAATAATCATTTTTTCTAATATCCATGTTAGCCTGAGATTTAAATAGCTTAAAACAATGATCCCTTGTCCTGTTTTCAGTGCTAAACTTTAGCCCCCTTACATCTTTCATTTTAATAAATTTAAACAACTGAATCATGTCCCCTCGGTCTCTTCTTTGCTCCAGGCATTTTTAGCATTCTAATCCTGGAATCGTAGTCTAAACGAGAAAGTCCATTTATTAGCCTTGTAGCCTGCCTTTGAACCATTTCCAATACATTAATATCTTTCTTAAGATAAGGAGACCAAAACTGAACGGCATACTCCAACTGAGGTCTTGCTAAACTTCTATATAAGTGCAGAAGAACTTCTTTAGATTTGTTTAAAATAGATCTATTGATAAACCCAAGCATCTTATTGGCTTTGTTACTAGCTATGCTGCACTGTTGACTAAACTTTAAATCCTGACTTATTAAGACGTCCAGATCAGTAACTTGTGTATTTGTCAGTATTGTGTGTTGATCAGTATAGTGACCATGGAACAATAACAAACAAATAGCATAACAATTAGATATGAATCTATAACTTAAGTGTGGCACTTGCATCAACATGCATGAAATTTTTAATCTTAGCATGCTACAAACAAAATGCTTAAAATGTTTATTAAAAAGCTTTGGTTTCTACATTGTGATTCAGGTGAGGCAATTGTTACAAATCATAAGTATCTGGATAAAGTAATTAAGATCTGTAATAATTACCATACCACAGTGCTATGTAATGTTTATGTTTTTGAATGCATACAATAAAGCTACAGAAGGAGATTTCTCAATACCATCAAAAAAATTTACAACTCCAAGAACTGCATTCCGAGCAAGTAGATTAATCAATGTTGTAAGTCAGTGGCACCGAACCTATGACATGAGTGCCAGATGTGGCCTGTGAAGCCGATTCAAGTGGCCCATTGTTATGTTCAATGTTCAGAATCAAAACTATCTTCTGGAACTTTCTAAAACAAAAAATATTTTTTACTCAGTATTATGGTTTTTGTTGCAAAGTTGAAGTCAAAAAGTTAGAAATTTGTCTCTAAAACCTAGGCGCCCATATGCAAAATTTTAAGGGGAGGGGGGGGGGGGCTCAGATATTTTCTCCATGGTTTAGCAGAATATTTTCCCCACAGACACTAATTTCAGTACACATTGGAGTTATTAAAGTTTGACTTTTTTAATTAATTATTCATCAACGGCTGGAGAAGAAATGTTTTTATATTTTTGCATAGAAAAAAGCACTAAAAGCAAGGAAATTAATTTCTAGGAGGGGGGCTTCAGCCCCCTCTTGCCCCCCTGGCTCTAAAAACAGATGGAAAATTCGTATGAATGAAATAAAGCATGTAATAATGTTCTTAGTTTGTAAGTTTCTTTCCTTTTCCGCATTTTCTTATGTTGCCTATAAAAGAAGATTTAAATACATTTTAATTACATGTGCTCTAAGTTGCAAGATTTATCTTAGTATGTGGTGCGGTCTTCGGGTGAAAAAAAGTTGAGCCCCACTGTTATAAATAAATTGGTCATTACACAAGCATTTTCCAAGACTTTACTGAAAGAACAATAAGTTACTTTACTGAAAGAACATAATGGAAGCAAAATCATACAATTGGTCAATTTCATACTATTTGCTAGAATCAAATCACCTTGAAGATTCTCTCTTTGTGCAGCCACTCGAATCCAGTTCCCTGTATTATACTTCTTTTCCGTTTTAAGTACGGACCTTGATTGACTTCCTAAATTAAATTGATACACAACATGACCATCACGTAGCTCCAGAGATACAAAATCATTCTGTGAAATGAAAGAAAAAATTTAAAAACAAGGATGCTAAAACATATTAGACATGCTATTAATTGATGCATATGATAAAGAATATTATTATTTTAAACTGTACTGTATTAGTTGCACATATTTTATCCTGGACATTGCTTTCTTTTCCCGCAACACATAATTTCATGATACAATGGTTCTCAAATTTTAGCAACCGCACAAATATTTTTGCAGCACTCCCGAATATTGAAATTGCAAAAACCAAGGAAGAAAAATGGTAAAATTGGAGGGGGGGCAGGATTATGGAATGTATGCATACGCAATTTTGAAAAAGTCAAAAACATCTCCCGTAACAGAGCTAAGGTTTATAGGTACAGCATATGCATCTCTGGTGTTGAAAAGATGACAAAAGCAATAATGAGAGTGAAAATACAATTAAGTATACATACAGAGTAGTAGATCTCAAAACAGGTGTGGCATATCATGAAAGAAATATACTCAATTATTAAAAAAATATATTAAAGATTACAACTGGTTACAGTTGCAACAAAATACTTCTATTTAATTCAAAAATGTAGTTAGGTTCATCATCTCTACTAAACAATGCATTAAATCGTCTTTGGCTAAAGCAGGCTGCTCAATCTTTGATATAAAAGAATATCTTTCTGCTTAGGCCTGTGAAGGTGGCTTGAACTCATCCTTAGCTTACATGCTGCAGGTTTCAAGGTTACTGCATCATGTGTACAGATAACAAAGAATAATGACAAGAGATTCAATCAAATCTGCCATTCATGTTTGATAGTTACTAGTTACAACATGCAAAACTGGTTTTAGATTTCAAAATTTTAATAATTATCATAAAAGAATCTTAAAATGTTACTGTCTATATAAGCTTTGCAAAAAAAAAAAATCTAAATGTGATACTTACATTATCAGTATTTGGAGCAAAAAACAACAAAGCATCTTCATCATAAGTTTTAAATCTTAAAACAATGACATAGGAACGTTTTTTGTAGCGTTTGATTTGCGGAAGAATTGCATAGCCATCACCTCGAAAACTGTATGAATTAAAATCTGCTTGCTCAGCCGCACTATAAAAATGAGGAGAATATTAAACAAAGATAAACATAATACTTAATTTATATTCTTATTATATATTTATATTCTTAATTTATAAGATAAATATATTACCTTCAATTTTCAAGCTGTTCATCAAATGTAAAGTATTAAAGTAAACATTTTAGTGTTAATTTTAAAAATATGATAATTTAATGCTTTAATCACTTACATTCTTTTAATTTCAAGTATTTTATTTATATCCTTTTATTAAAGTTTACAATTAAAACAGTAATGGACATTGCAGCAAATGTAATTTTTTTCTGAGTTTGCTTCATGACTGAATCAAAGTAGTTGTCTACTTCAATATTTCATTGAAAGTCTTCTAACACTCAATTAAACTCTAAATTATATTTTCAACAAGAGCAGACAATCAAGTCACTAGAATTCAAACTAAAAACTCATATGACTTTTTAAGTATTTCATGTGCAGTGTTGGCGCCAGAGTGATGATTAGCAAATCTCTATTCGCCAAGCTCATCAATACTCTCTAAGGCAACGGTAGGCAACCCCTATACAAACTTCGGATTTACTTTTCAAGTTTGGCGAACACTGGGGGGGGGGGGGATCGGCCGATCCTCTTCCTCGCTGTGGCCCTGGTAAAATTTTCCCTTCAAAGCAACATTTCCCACTTTAAAATTTTTTAAAACATTCATACCAAGATGGGTAAGTAAAGCGAATGTTCAACAGATATGACAGATTATAACCATGTGAAATCCAATCTCTTATAACTGAAATTCTGAAATTACATCAAGATTCACAGTCACATCTGTTGAAAACAATGAACTCTGTCACTGCTTAAATAGGCGACCTTCATTTTTAAGGGGATCTATCACCCAAATTGAGATTTTGAAAAAAGATTCTACTAGGCAACAAATGTTTTCAATTATCAACATTCATCATGTTTAAATATTCGATAGAATATCAAACGAACGGTTTCAGGCTAGCTGTTTTATAGAGGGTTTTCAAGAGAATATTGCAAAGTAATGCTTGTCGGCTGAACTACCTTTGCCAATATTGAGTATAAAGGGAAAATTTTCATATTGTTGAAAGAAATAACAAATATCAAGATGATTATTCAGTACAATTTTGAACAGAGTCATACTAATATGTATATAGAACTTGCTATACAAAACTAGACAAGAGAAGGACAGAAAAAAAAAATTCCATGGAGGATGTATTTGATGAATAAGAATAGTTACTGTCCGTTCTCAAAAGCAAAGACTACCACTCAGGACTGATTCCATTTCAAATAGGGGCGATAGCTTGAGAATGGGCACTTATCGCTCGCACTTACTTGCTGTCTTTGAACAGGTTATTTTGAACCTTTTACTTCCGGGTTTCCCTCCCTATTTTTATAAAATCACAGCAGACCTGACGCATGAGCAAATTGGCGCTAAGTCTCGGCGTAGAACAAGAACAGTAAAACTTTTGCTTTTTATCCCAGTTTGTTAGTTTTTGCATTTCTTTTTTAATTTTTTTACGCCAGACTTTATTATTTCCCTAAAACAAGACGTGAGAAAGAGGGAAGTACACGATGTATTTTCTTTAGACAATGAATCAAAGTGACTAATTATTTTTGTCACTTTGTAATATTATTTTTTATTATCATAAATCAGTTGAAACAAACCTGCTTCACTTGATTTTCATTTTCATCACTGTAAACTAGTCTTTCAAGGTATTTATTGCAGAGAGGGCATAAGTCCAAATTTTAAAAAAAATAATAATTTCTGTGACGAAATGAAACCTAATTTAAGGTGAGGTAATGATCCTACTTGTGACTAGATTAGTCATAAAAATTTTCGAATTTAGTTCATTTCTGAATGAAATAATCACTTTTTATTGATTCCTGAAAAGTTGCATTACATTAGTTGTAGTTGCACTTTATGTCCTTTCTGAAATAATCGATTCAATTGTTACATTACTAATAATTTTATGAATATAAAATGCAAATAAAAAAGGAATATTATATTACTTTGTAATATTAATGATGTGTTATACATCATGAAAATACAGTACATAACTTTTTGGTAATTTTTAATAATAAATGAACAATATTACTAGGATTAATATACTTTTTATATTGAAAATACCATAGTTGAAAAAATAAATATTGAAAATATCAAAATATTATGACATTTTCAAAATAAATATTGGATATATATTGTGACATATATCATGATATATATTGACTGATATATATCAGTGAACCCTGCCTATAACCGTCTGCCTGTGAAAAATATTTCTAAAGAAATAAATGTGGCTCTATGCAAAAGGTGGCACATGAAAATTTACAAAGTTCAAAGATATATGACTCATTGGCCTTAATGATTTTTTTTTCATTTATTTCTTTATCTGTTATTGGGCAATAACAGTTGCATATGGACTGCAATAGTCTACCATGATGAGAGAGGTCAGAATGAGGCAAAGATCTCAGTATATACTGAACGGAAAGAATTCATAGGCCCTTTGCATTTAAAAATATTAAAAAATCCTTCAATATAAAAATACTTGACATTACAAGGGGGGAAATGCATAAGACATACATCTCATTGCTCAATTTGCCAATTTGCAAAAAAAAATTTTTAGCTGAATACAAAATCAATATTAAAATCAATAATATTCACATCCCGCAAAGGACAAATAAAACATATAGAACTAGTAACATTGCTGTAAATACATGTCTCGCATCTGAGCTGCAAATTTCATTTAAATTTTTTTTTACTTTTGACAGTGTAATCTGATGAATGATACATTATTTTTAAACAAATACATAAGCTTTTGATTAGATGTGTATAATAGTTCATGGAGGTATGGAATAGAAATTTATTATATCTTTGCAAATTTTTTTAAAAAGACAAATTTGAGAACAAAAATATTGCAAAATATGCAGGTAGTTAGTGTGCCCAAAACTAAATGCTTACCCTTCCTTACAACCATCACATCCTTGATTAGTAATGAAATTCCAAAGTCCTACTTTCTTCCCATCTAGAATAACTTCATAGAGGCATCCAGCAAAATTTCTCGCTTTCAGCTCTCTCGGTACCTATCCAGAGTTAGAAAGGAATTATAACTTACTTACTAGCACATGAAACTTTATAAAAGTACAAAAATGGCCAACCAACCCTATAGCCTTTCGGGGTTCCTCCGATATAAAAGAATGAACTGGAATCCAAATCCATTTTTGAATATCCTGGGGGTGAAGCTGCAGTCACTTCTCGTCGATCCTTTTCATGTCCTAATGGTGTTGGTTTTACACTTAATGTGGCAACATTTCCATACCTTGAGAAGTAAATTACATTAACAATAAGAAATCTAGATGCAAAAAGCTAGGATTGCTTCACTTCATTATCAAGATTTGAATATTAGTGCAATAATGTTCATCTAAGTTCAATAATAATAATAATTTCACATAAGAGTTATATAGTTTTTTATATAGTTTTTTATTTCTCTATGATAGAAAGGTATTTGTAAGTTGATTATTGCTATTACACTTAAAGTTCTAAAATCAAAATTAATTTTGATCAACAACACATTGTTATAAACCATTAAAACCAGCAACATAATGTAAACCATTAATATAAACAAAATTAAATAAGGGTACAAAACTTAATAAATAACCATTCAAATACAAAGTTGAAGATATAAAAATACCCGAAAACACAATTGATTTTAATAAAACATATAAATATGAACTGGAATTTTAGTGAAATTCAGAGAAAAAAACTTTAATTGATAAAAATATTGTAAAGTATTAAAACATTAAAGTCAAAAGTTTCAAGTTCTAGATTTTTAAAATATGTTTTGTAGTGTGGACAAATAATTTCATTTGCAAATTTAGGATACCATTTATTACTAACTGTATCAGACATGAAATCACTCGTACTTTTATAAATTAGGGGAAGGTTGCCGTCAATGAACCACATAACAGTTTTCAATTTTTTCAGAAAGGAAATTCAACTCGAATTTCACTTTAAATATAGGAACAATTTCTCAGTATATTTCTCTTTTGATAATAATATTCACTTTCATGATAAATATACACAATAAAGAATGAAAATTTAAAAAACATATTTTAGCATGTGATCCATTCATGGCTACCAGTTGCTATGGATGAACCATCGAGTTTCCATCGATGGACCACATTCTCCAATTAAAAAATCAATGCGTAACTTACAAATATTTATAACAGGTGATCAATAAACACTATAAAGAACAATAAGTTACATAAAAATAGATTTATTTTCTAAAATGTTTAATTTTCGGATAAGAGGAACATTAAAAAAAAAAAACCAGCACTCACACAACAGTTGTCATCACACCTCGTTCACCACTCGATATTTTCCCAACCTGTGTGCAACAATGTTTATGGCTAATATCTTTTTAACCTCTTTTGAACTTTTGAGAATTTTGTTAAATCGATTTTGAAAATTTTTGTTTGATAAAAGATTGTACTTGCTCTCTAAAATGTCAGAGGACATTTTTGACCATTTTATTACTGAACCTAGAAGCTTAAGTCTCAAACTACCAGAGGCTATAGTACTAACAGACTTTTTATCTTAATTAAACCTGTGGGACATGTTATTTCTCTCAGCCTCTCGAAAGGCCAATTCTCCCAATTTTTCGGAAGTAATTCCAAAAACTTCTTTTCTAGTTTCAAAATATGATTCACTAATCATATTCCTATTTCGGAGGGCTTATCTCCTAAATTTTTAATAAGTGATTAAGGAAACAACGAACTGGTCTTCCATGTGATTGTTTAAAGTTGCTTTCAGAACTCCATATCATCGGCAGACTTCATTAAGGTCATGCCACTATTTCTGTAAGCTACTGTAGCACATTACATGCACTCACTTGTCCACTGGCCATTTACTAATTTTAGATTTTTTTTTTTTTTTGGAACAGCAAAAGTATTTGCAACTGTATGATTATGTTTTAAATTTTTAATCAATTGTATTAAAGAAATGCCTTGAAATTATAATAAAGTATAAGAGTTTTCATGAATTAAAAAGATTATTTTTTTCATTGTCATATTTATTTTAAAGCAATTGAGCAATTTTTGAGATTTTCTATGAATGAAACACTTTGTCAAGTGATCCATTCATGGAAACACCTAGCGGTTTAATGATAGCAACTGTATCATTTTGCATATTCTTATAGGTGTTACTGCTGTGACGAATCATGATGAAACATGAAGTATGGGGAATTATACTTGAAAAGGCCCTTTTAAATCAATGTTCATGTTTAGATGATCTTTGATATTCAAAGCATGCTATAACTAAATGAAAATCTCAATAATTAGTACGATAATGGTAGAAATCTTTTCTGGCCAATTAACAATATGATTAAATAACTTTAGATACTTGACGACTCTGCAGTAGACTGTTTTTAGACAAAGGAATGTACTAAAACTGATTATGCATCTGCACAAACTCTGGTACCCGAAGTATCTTCACGGTTTGGTCATAGAACCGGTTTATTGTTGACAACCTTCCCCTAAGTTTTATGAGGATAACCCACAAGTTCAAATAATAGATTGTTACATTTTTTAAAATATAGATTTACATAAAATAACAATTTTAAACTGCACTAAACATAAAAATTTTTTAAAAATGCAGCAAGTCAACTGAGCAATACTTGAATTCAAAAGTAAAACAAACTGAAATGAAAGAAAATTTCTAAAATTCAAGAAAGCTTTGATTCATAAAATTTAAAATTAAACTTTGCAAACTTCTTTTTTCTGTTGAAAACTTCAACATAATAATAATAATGATAAAAAACCCTCCCCCCTCTTCTGACTTTCTTTAAGTTATAAATTTAAAGGAGCAACTCAGTAACAAGCATAAAATAATATTGGGTTGTTCGGAAAGTCATTTCGTTTTTTTGGGGGAACATGAAAGACAGTTTTCGTATAATGAATAAATATTTTATTAAATTATATATTGGCCATTCTGGTCCAACACCTTTTGCCATCTTTCTGGCAGTAACATAATTCCCCTCTCATAAAAGTTTTGGTCCTTGCTTGCAAAAAACTGGTTCAGGTGGTTTTTGACACCTTCATTTGAGGTAAAGGTTTTGCCATCCAAAAAATTTTGCAGGGACCGGAACAAATAGTAGTCAGAAGGCGCCAGATCTGGAGAATATGGTGGATGTTGCAGTACGTCCCATTCAAGCTGTAAAAGTTTTTGGCGAGTGACCAAACTTGTGTGAGGTCTCGCATCCTGGTGGAACACTACACCCTTCCTGTTGATTAATTCGGGCCTCTTCTCTTTAAGTGAATCATTCAATTTGTCCAGCTGATGACAATAGACTTCTGAATTAATCGTTGTATTGTCCGGCAAAAGCTCAAAAAAAACGATTCCTTTGACATCCCACCAAACGGAGAGCATCACCTTTTTTTGGTGAATGTTGGCTTTTGATACGCTTTGAGCCGGTTCATCTTTTCTGCTCCATGACCTCTTGCGTTTAACATTGTTGTATACAACCCATTTTTCGTCCCCAGTAATAATCCGCTTCAAAAATGGATCATTTTCTTAACGTTTGAGGAGCGAATCAAACGCGTCAACGCGACGACACAAATTTCGCTCCGTAAGGACATGGGGCACCCACACATCGAGCTTCGAGGTTAAGCCCATGCCTTTCAAATGACCATAAACAGTTGAATTCGACAAATTTAATCTCTCACCGATCTCTCGTGTGGTTATTCGCCGATTTGCATCAACTAATGCCTTTATCGCATCTTTGTCAGCTTCGACCGGCCTTCCAGACCGTGGTGCATCTTCGACATCAAAATTGCCGGATCGAAATTTTGCAAACCAGTTCTGGCACTGGCGTACTGTTAACACGCCTTCTCCATACACATCCGTCAATTTTTTTCTCGCTTGGACAGCATTTTTACCTTTTCTGAAGTAAAAAAGTAAAATATGACGAAAATGCTGCTTAGTGCTCTCCATATTTAAAAGGGCACCAACCAAAAACTACTGCGTAGAATTAATAGAACTTTTTCACACACAAGCCTTGCAATATCAGCGCTCAAGACTTATAATGGTTATGCGGCTTAAATGTGAAGTTGGTTTCGAAAAAACGTAATTAAGTCCTCTGACGGGAAAAAACGAAATTACTTTCCGAACAACCCAATAACATGTACAAAAAGTCTGAAAATGCGGGTAAAGCTCGACAATGGGAGGGAAAAAAACAATTCAAAAACTCAAAGGCATTGATTAACAGGAACAGAGTGATTTAATCTATTCTCAAGAGAAGCAGCAATGAAAACATAGATATATTTATACCTATTAATTTCAATCTTGTACCATCGTTCATCTCGCAAAAGTTGTTCATCATTAGTTTCAATGGCCAATCCATGTTGTAGCACCTGAGTACCTCCACCAGCATTCCATAAAAATCTTATTTTTCTGTCTACCATCTCCACAATCATAAAATCTTTCTGATGGAGAAAAAAAAAAACTCATATTTCCATTTTCTGTGATTTTTTTAAACAGTTATTTGTTTTTATTTTTATATTTATGTATTTTTTTCCCCAAATGTTATTTCTTTTTTATCAAAGCTTTTATGAGACAAATTACTTAGAATACTACAAATAGAGAATTTCACAATTTACTTTTAAAAATAATTTTGAAGTTAAAATGATATTGTTTGAATGAAAGAGAAATGAATAACATTGTATTAATAACTACAAAAAAGATAGTATTCAGATACATTGCATAGTCAAGTTTGGAACAAAAAATGATGCATAAAATGCAAATACAGTAAAACACAGTTTATATGTTTCTCTTTTATACGTTTTTATCAATTATACGTTTTTTTTAAATTGGTCCCTGAAGAGTTGAATACACACTAATTTATACCAGTTATACGTTTTTTTTTCATTTGTACGCTTTTTTCATACAGTCCCTTCAAAAACCTATAAACGGTGCTTCACTGTATATTGTTTACAAAAAGTACTAAAATATGAAATTTGTTGTAGTAATATTGAAATACATTTACATCTTAGTAATTACAAATAAATAAAATATATATATAATTTGCAATATTTTTCATGTACATAAAATCATGCGTCTCTAATAGTTAACACATAAAATAAAATCTAAAAATTGCTTACAGGTTCTGTGTCTCTAGTCATCTAAGCAGCATAGAAAAGGCAAATACTCAAGTTTACAATACTAATACATATAATAGAAAATAAAATGGGAAAATACAAAACAATCTCAACTTTAGAAATTAATGATAATTAATTGCAAAAGTGTTTTAATTAAAAAATATGCAGCTAATGAAAAACATATCTCACTTTCTTGCACGCTTTAGCTACAAAGAGCTAGAAATTTCCAAAGGAATTAAATCATTGTTTTAACACATTAGGTATATTGGGAAAAATTGAACAAAGGGACTTGACACTTAATCAAAGTAAAATAATCTTTATTTTGAAAGGGGTTAAAAGATGAAATTCTTCTCATTTTGAAAAGAGTTAACTCAGTTAATGATGTGATTCCGTGGCACATAGAAGATATCCTTACCCCAAAACAAGACAATAAAAGCTTGCAGAAGTTAATGCACTAAATTAAACTTATTTATTTACATTTTTATCAAATTCATAATTATTTTGTTCATAGCTGCAATATTTAGGAAATATCTATACTAATAATAAAGCTGAAAGTCTCTCTGTCTGGATGTCTGGAGGATGTCTGGATGTCTGTAGGATGTCTGAATCTCTGTGAAGCAAATAGCGCCTAGATCGTTCGGCCAATTTTTATGAAATTTGGCACAAAATTAGTTTGTAGCATGGGGGTGTGCACCTTGAAGCGATTTTTTGAAAAATCGATGTGGTTCTTTTTCTATTCCAATTTTAAGAACAAAATTATCATGCAATGAACGAGTAAATTACAAAATTATTATAACATGGAATTGTAACACGGGCACAAGCCAATTGGCGAGATACCAAATTAGCATAACGTGGAACCCTAACATGGTTGCAAGCCAATTGGCGAGAAAATTCACCATACATTATTTGTAAATATACAGGCGAACCAAAAGACTTTTTAATTTTTCTATTACAGGCAAAGCTGTGCAGGTACCACTAGTGTTCTATAAAATGTTATTTGATTTTCATCGATTGGCTTTTCTGCTTCTGAATTTTGCCTTTTTTAATACAGTAGAAACTTAATCTATAATTTCACACTTATTTTGAATATGAGAACCGATTTATTGGACAACAAATGCAGTAATCAACATACAATACTATCCCATAAAAAATATATGCCAAAAATATATATAACCTTACAGCAAAAAAATTGGGAAACAAAAGAAAATTTAATAAAATAAACTATGTATTTAATGTCATAAGAAATAATAATAAAATGCGGAAGCTTGAGCTAAAATGCTGAATTACGAATTATATAGCTAAGATATTTGAGTAAGTAAAGTAAATGTGCATCTATCCAGCATTCATGTAGCCAGGAAGCTCAAGTAATCGAAATTTCTGGGGCCAATCCCCTTCATTTTCTAATCACTCAAGTAAATAAAATGAAATTATACATCATATATATATATACATACATAATCTAGTTACGGAATATCTAGGTTATCTTAACTTGTGCTCAGAACCGATCTTCTATGAATGCAGTTATAAAATTTATAAAATAAAACATAATTAAATACATTAATGTGGATTTTAGCAGAAAACCATCATTTAATATCACTTACAGTGACAGAGCTAGCTAAAAACAAAAGCAAACTGTCTTTGACATCGGTTTTAATGGCATAATGTAAAACAATACTCGTTGTAGTGGTAGGTTCTATTTCTGGACGGAAGGAACGAACACATATGCCGGCACTATCAGCACTCAAGGAGACACGAATCTGAAATGACAAAAAGAAAAAGATTTTATAATTACCATTATGAATATGAAAAGGAAATCAGCAGGGTGCAGTGAAAAACAGTTAATAGTAATTAGCAACTGGAAAAGATATTAAGGAATAGCTATCAAATAAAAAAAATCATAGAGTAATCATCTATCAATATAGAGTGATCACTAAAAAAATGTTTAGTGTAAAGTCCTAAGCAATAGCCATATTCAACAAATAAAATTGGAGCTTTAATTCTTTCAAGGTTTGTCAATTAAAAGCAAAATGTAAAATTAAATGTAAGTCAGAGAATCAATTAAAAAAAAAAAAGCAAATGTATTGAGATTTAAATTTACTCAACCTACTCTTTCTAGAGCAACGCCACTACTGCTTTTCTATTATAAGATCAAGGATTGTTTCACTCCTCAAAGTTATGCAGTTGATAATTTTCTCCATTTTTGTTGATATTTTTATTATTTTTTCCAAAGTCTGTTTTTTGTGCTTCAAGTACTGGCCCAATAACATTTAGAGTTTCACCTCACAAATACATAAATGAAGGGAAGGGGTTTGAGGTCAACCCCCAGAACTCTTGGTTTTTAAGCCATACTGTCAATCCTAATATTGTATATTATACAGATACAAGGACTTAAGCACAATTTAAACTAACTGATAAAAACATTTCATTAGTTGAAAGCAAGAACACTTACATTAGATGCTTTTTGACGCGCAAGAAGAATTTTATTTTTCAAATCTCTGACGTTTAACTTCATCTGCTGATTTGTTACTTTTATTCGTTGAACTCTTCTCTCAATCGAACCTGCCTTTTTATTCGCATTTTTTACAGTTGTTTTGGCAAATTCAACTATAAAGATAAAGGAAGCATTAAAATATGACACATACTAAAATCTCATAACTTCAACTAAGGCTGAAAATAAACAAGGGGTTCCCTTGTATCATGGAAAATAAAATTTGATGTCATTACTGCCACATGTTAACGAGGAATGGCATTTTGTGTTTAGGTAACGGAGGTGAGAATTTATTGTGCGACATGATTTCTTGTCCTACTAAAACAAACTAAAACACAATATTAAAAAATTAAATATACTTAAACAATTAGTATTTGAGAAACTTGTGAAAGGAATAATCAATAAATAAGTATATACTTTTAATTAAACAAGTTATTAAGCAACATAAACAGCCACACGTGTGACATGCCACGGAGGTGAGAATTCACATCTGGGCATCTTAATAAGTCAGGATTTAAAGTTTAGTCAACAGTGCAGCATAGCTAGTAATAAAGCCAATAAGATGCTCGGGTTTATCAATAGATTTATTTCAAACAAATCTAAAGTTATTCTGCCCTTATATAGAAGTTTGGTAAGACCTCATTTGAAGTATGCTGTTCAGTTTTGGTCTCCTTATCTTAAGAAAGATATTAATGTATTGGAAATGGTTCAAAGGCAGGCTACAAGGCTAATAAATGGACTTTCTCGTTTAGACTACGATTCCAGGATTAGAATGCTAAAAATGCCTGGAGCAAAGAAGAGACCGAGGGGACATGATTCAGTTGTTTAAATTTATTAAAATGAAAGATGTAAGGGGGCTAAAGTTTAGCACTGAAAACAGGACAAGGGATCATTGTTTTAAGCTATTTAAATCTCAGGCTAACATGGATATTAGAAAAAATGATTATTTTAGCAGGGTAGTGGAACCTTGGAACAGCTTACCGGAAGAGGTGATAATGAGAGAGGGAGTAGATAGTTTTAAGAGGGCCATTGATCTTCACTGGGGATTATAAATTGACTAGGACCAGCCTAGCTGGGCCCAGAGCCTGTTGCTGGTCGTCACATTTGTATTTGTATTTGTCATACTAAAATAAAAATTATTATTCAAAAATTGGTGGTAGGTTTAAATAGATACATTTTTGATGAAATTAAAAATCATTGTAAATTAATTATTCCTTAAAGTTTTTACTGTAAAAGGTGTGTGACAGAAAAGTTACACTTTTTGAAGAACGACCAAATTAATCACATTATTTACTAAAATAAAAAATTATACTTAAAGCTTTATTAACTATTAGAATACTTGTTTAGATTTCAAATAAAGCAGTAAATCCATTTAACATGAAAATAAATACGTTTGTCAAAATGATAATAAAATTTAAAAACAACGAGAAATGATGAAAACTACTTTAAATGTGATAAATGTTCAGTGAGATGGGGCAAAATATATGAAATAGTCTTTTCACATAATAGATCACTAAATATACAATAATAACATTTCTTTTACATTTAGAATTTTTTCCTATAGAGTTTTTTTTTTTTTTTTTTAACTGTTGTTACTATAAATAATCTCAAATCAAACTAGATTATCAGTTTGTTTTAACCACTGTAACGACTGATCTACATCCAATATCAATCATGTTCAATGTGATATAGTAATATCTGAAATTATTGAAAGTTAAATATTGAGACTACATATTAAGATGTTACTTCCAATTATTAAACAAATGACTTTTTTCTTTTCAATAAAATGGTTAAAATACATATATGTATAAACTCTTTCAAAACCTAATTTACATCTTGATTTGAAAATAAACAAACATATTTGGATTATTTAAAGTTAAGACGGATTTCCTTATTTCCTCGGAAAGAAAACTTTTTGTAATACAATCTGGAAAGAACACTTTTACATTTAAAAATGCAAAAATCACTACAAAATAAAATCTTATTCATAATTTGAGAAAAATTAAAATTAAGAGTAAAATTCCCCAACTGTGATCAAGAATTTTCCAAAATTAAAATTTAGAATAATAAATAGTAAACGACTTTTGGTGCAAAGTAACAGTAAGAGAAACAATGTTATAAATGCACAAATTAGCAAAAGATTGTCGACATTTTTTGCAGGTATTAAGGAACTCCTTTTTTCAATCCCAAAAAATGAGCTTTTTGATGAAAAGTCATCCAACAAAAGCACACTTTTCTGAATCGAAAAAGGAGTTCTTTGAAACCCCCCCCCCTTTGAACATGTGTTTGTAATCTGTTTTTGGTTTGTGCATTAATAATCTTTCGTTTATTACTATTTCTTTGTAGCACAAAGGTGTTTATTCATTTCATATTGATTTTGAGTTTGTAAATTTCAATAACTGAACTGTCACTTTATTGCATTGTATCTTACCACATTAGCATATCTTCAGCAATAGAAATCAATCTTAAACCCTCGAAGAACGAGTAAATTTAACCCTTGTGCGGTCTCAGAGACCACTCAAAAGTTCATCCCACCAGCTCTATTTTATTTTCAGTCCAGTTGAATGGTTTTTCCCAATAGCTTTTTGTTTTGTAACCTTGAACACCTCCCTTGCTTATCAGTATCTTTTCGCAAGTGCATCTGGTTTAAATTTCATTGCATTCATTTTGGGCAGTCTGTGAGACCGCACCTCCACTTCAGTGTTAAAATTTTCGGCATTAGTAGACATATCTCTTCACATTAGAACCATGGATATAGGTTCATTTATCCTATTCGCGTTATGCAGAAGAGATGCAAAATACTCTAGATTAGGTTGAGAATTGTTTGAAACGTTTACAAAAATTACAGAATGATATTCTAAGGGCAATAAAGGCTGAATCATTCCTGGAAATATGGTGGAAAATATTAATAGTTAAAGGGCTGTCAAAATTTTCCCACAACGTGATATAATCAATTTTCTAGTATTAAAATGTCCTGTTTATATTAAAAACTAAACTAAAATAATTAATTGATAACAGATTCATTTTTATTAAGAATAGTAAATTATTTACTGCAGCATATGATTTTTCTCGAAAAATCATTAGGCACTTCTAAAATTTCCTCGGAAAAGGTATATTTCAATTTAAAATTCAAAAATACTTTTTTCCCGTGCTAAAAAAAGTGCAAAGAACATTTAAGAGAATTTACAGAAATGTATCTTAATTACACGATTTTAAAACAAAAAGAAATTGAAAGTTGAGCGATCTCTGAGGCCTCACGTCCCTTGTTATGTCCTACTTTTCCACCTCCCCTGTTACGGGTTAATAGTAATTTAACTTTAATCAAAATATTATAAAATTTAATTTTATTAAACTGAATAAATTTAATAAATGTTTAATTTAGATGCATTACAAAAGTTACTCTGGGAAAATAGAGACACTGACTTGTTTGTGACGTGTTGGATAATCCAGCAGGTGATTGTACCCGTAGACTTTCAAGCTTAGGAAATAGTTCTTCATTCAGTAAATCAACGAGGTCATCAATTTTCGAATGCACAACTACCATTTTCTTTTTGATAGTTCTATGCTCATCTTCAACATCATGGAGTTTATCACCAATGCCTAGATTTCAGGAAAGATATTAAGTATGGCAAGACAAAATGTATATAAAATCAGACTCTTAAGTAATAAGAGAATTTATATCTACTTTTCAACCGTAAGAATTTTATGAAATTAAAAACTTTTTCTTTTTTTTCAAAAAACAATTTTAGTCCTTACTTATTTTTGGAAAAATGAATGCCATTTGGCACTATGCTTTAGCAATAACGACACTTCAACATCAGTTGATGAAAATATAACTACAAACATTTTTAATGGCTTTTGTAATATTTTTTAAAAAGAATTATTCATATTTAGCCACACTGGAAATTACTGTAAAAAAGTAGAGTAAAATCAATAACTTAAATTTACAAAAAGGTTTGTTAATTAAAATATCACCTTATTTAATTAAAATCTAATAAGTATTCTTAATTATGTTACTCATTAGCAATACTCCAGAAAAAATAGAAATTTAAGCACTTTTAGGAAATACTATATTTATACCATAAGGATGAAAGTTAATATTTGTGACAAAATATTCAAAAATTTATTTAACAATGCATAAGTTATAATATATTTATAAAAATACAAAACAGAAGAAAAAGCACTAACAAGATTGATTTCAAGTTAATAAAGCTTTGTTGAGCAGTCAGATTTCCTGTTTTAAATTTCAGTTTTAATATACATAATCATTCAAACCAATACCTTTAGTCAAGGAATTTATATCCTTTTTGAAATCATCAACAGAAGAAATGACAAGCTTAATATCTTCAGAAATTTTCTTAAGAACTTTCAGTTTTCTCTCTAAAGATGTTTGAGCAGCTGAAGCAAAAATGATTATTATTGATACAATAGAAAAACTTTCTACACAAACAGGTTTTAATGTTTCAAAATCTAATGAGAAATTAAGAACAAGCACTCTAGTAAAGAAATTGATAAAACATGGTCCCCCCCCCCCCTTAACAAACACAGATTAATACACAGTAAAAATTCTCTGATACAGCTAAGAATGGTTATTTTTACCAAAAAGTGGGTCGGATTGAGGAATGGCAATGATAGAAGTTTCAGGATGAAGGAACAGACGAAATAACTGCTATTTAATATTCCAATATATTAAATAGCAGTTATTTCATCTTTTGCTATATAATTCCAATAAAATAATTTACTAGGAAGATTCTAAATATAAAATAGAAATTTCTTTGCATGAATATCAGTTTGGTATGACTTGTTAAGAACCAGGGCTACAAAGTCAGAAGGAAAATGGCCGACTCCAACTCCTGAAATTTTAGAACCTTCGACTCCAACTCTTTCTTTTCCGGCTCTTTGTCTGCAGCACTGATCGAGTCAAGGATTTGGGGAGAAAATGATTAACTCGAACTTTTTTGGAATTGTAAAGTTTACAACTTCTGACTATAATTCCTTCACCCCAAAATCAGTCTGAATTAGACTCTGACTTTGCAGCCCTGTTAAGAATAATGATAGGGTAAAATTTACAGCAATGATAGAAAAAAATCCCAATGAAAGTTTTTAAAATAGTCTCTCTTCTAATTCTCCTTCACTTAAGACAGTAGATACTAGGGGTTTTTTATGCAGACAAAAAGCTGTTTTCTTTGCAGAGAACAAAGTGTCTTGGCCCATGCACAAAAAGTGCTAACACTAACTCCCATCAGGAGTAGTCCTCAAATAACAATGCATAAAGCATTAATTCTACAGCAAAAAATAATCACTTCTTTAGAAAAACAGCCTATTTAGAAGAGTGACAATAAGGGTTTGCCGATATATATCAGTCAATATATATCATGATATAGATCACAATATATAACCGACATTTATTTTGAAAATATCATGATATTTTTTATATTTATTTTTACAACTATGGTATTTTCAATTTAAAAATTATACTAATCATAGAAATATTGTTCACTTATTATTAAAAATAACCAAAAAGTTATGTACTATATTTTTATGATGTATTAATACAGCAAAGTAATATTTGCTGTTGATGTCAAAGTTATGGGGACTGTAGAAAATGAAGAACAAACAAATCAGCTGCAAGAGGATCTAGATCATATTACAGAGTGGGCTGATAAATGGGGTATGGCTGTTAATGTTGGGAAATGTCAAGTGCTACATTTAGGGCATGGAAAAGAGTGTACAAGTTATTATTTGCAAGGTTCAGTCATTAGTCAGGCAGACAAAGTTACTGATCTGGGCACCTTAATAAGTCAGGATTTAAAGTTTAGCCAACAGTGCAGCATTGCTAGTAACAAAGCCAATAAGATGCTTGCGTTTATCAATAGATCTATTTCAAACAAATCTAAAGAAGTTCTTCTGCCCTTATATAGAAGTTTGGTAAGACCCCATTTGCAGTATGCTGTTCAGTTTTGGTCTCCTTATCTTAAGAAAGACATTAATGTATTGGAAAGGGTTCAAAGGCGGGCTACAAAGCTAATAAATGGACTTTCCCACTTAGATTATGATTCCAGGCTTAGAAAGCTAAAAATGTACAGTCTTGAGCAAAGAAGAGACCGAGGGGACATGATTCAGTTGTTTAAACTTATTAAAATGAAAGATGTTATGGGGCTGAAGTTTAGCACTGAAAACAGGACAAGGGGTCATTGTTTTAAGCTATTTAAATCTCAGGTTAACATTGATATTAGGAAAAATTATTATTTTAGCAGAATAGTGGAACCTTGGAACAGCTCACCGGAAGAGGTGGTAATGAGCAAGGGAAAAGATAGTTTTAAGAGGGCAATTGATCTTCACTGGGGATTGTAAATTGACTAGGACCAGTCTAGCTGGGCCCAGAGCCTGTTGCTGGTCGTCACTTTTGTATTTGTATTTGTATTTATTTTTCATTTTATATATATATTTTTTATTAGTAGTAATGTAACAATTTTAAAATAGGCAAGCCGTTTTCTTTCGGTACCGATTTCTCGTCTGTTTGTGAACCGATTTCCTTCATTCTTTTTTTGTTAGATAGCTATTGCCGAGTTTTATTGTCATCAATAAAAATTTTTGAAATCGAAAGCTAATTAACGGAGATATTAATAAAAAAACGCATTTTCGTCCTAAATGACTCTACCTGAACGGACGGTCCAATTTTTTCGAATTTGATAGGGTTGGAAAGGCTTTTAAAAAACACTCCTAACGAAAAAACTGTCAGGGCGCCCAAGGTCCAATAACCTAAATCCACTAGAAAAAAGTTATAAGCATTTTTTAGTTAGCAAAACTCAAAAGTTTTATTTTTACCTCTTTTCCATTGTTGAAATTAATTGTTGGAAGCATGAAACATTAAGTTTTAATTGGGTTTTTAAACCGCTCTTTTTACACGAAAAATGCATTTTAGCGCTTCGAGCTTGGTATGGTTGGAAAGCTCGTGAAAAATGCTTTGAAACACGTTTTACCCAGTTTTACCCCGTGAAAATCGAAACCGCTATGTTGGCTAGAAACAGCGCTAGAAGCAATTAAATGTTAGTAAAAATTCATTTTTATTTACTTTTTCACGTGACATATAGTAAGCGTGAAGAAATTGCTGGATAATATTGTGGTGTTGCCAATTCTCTCGCTTGAGCATAAAGAAATGAAATACTTGCATTTGCTTTTATTATTGAGGCTTTTTGGGTAACTACGGGCATTTGAAATATTTTCATTTCGATTATGTTTTCGCGATTTTAATCTTTACTAATAATAAAGCTGAAAGTCTCTCTGTCCGGAGGATGTCTGGATGTCTGTAGGATGTCTGATGTCAGGATCTCTGTGACGCGCATAGCGCCTAGACCGTTCGGCCAATTTTCATGAAATTTGGCACAAAGTGAGTTTGTAGCATGGAGGTGTGCACCTCGAAGCGATTTTTCTAAAATTCGATGTGGTTCTTTTTCTATTCCAATTTTAATAACAAAAAATCATAAGATGGATGAGTAAATTACGAAATTATCATAACGTGAAACCATAACATGGGCACAAGCCAATTGGCAAGATACGAAATTATTTAACGTGGAACCATAACATGGTTACAAACCAATTGGAGAGAAAATTCACCATACATTATTGGTAAATATACAGGCGAACCAAAAGACTTTTTAATTTTTCTATTACGGGCAAAGCCATGCGGGTACCACTAGTCATATTAAATGTGCCCAATTAAAATATTAAACGTTGGTCAGGAAAAAGAAAGAAAATGTCTTATGACTGTGCACCAACTAATGCATATTTTTTATTTTTGAATCATATAATTGTGTAAAAGTAGCTAACAGAAGAAAAATGAGTAAAACAGCTAATGCTAAATTAACTTCATTAATACAGACAAAAATGTAAAATGAAATATTAGATATAATTAATGAGAGAAACCTTAATTAAAGTATAAATGTAAGAAAATAAAACGTGAATTGAGGATGCATTTACTATTTTGAAGACTTTAGTTTGTACTGATTGTAAATATCGGCTATATATATCAAAACATCCAATATTTTTGAACCCTGGTGACAACAGAAAAGGGTTAGTCCTGAAGAGAGGTTTCACTTTATACATTTTTAATTCAAGACAAATCTCTATCATTTCGAAATTGAGAGTTCTAAAACACTAAAATATTGAAAAAGTACCTAAAACATCAAGTCTTTGTTCTTCTGCTTCTTCTTTGAGTTGCCTGCTTCTTTTCTTGAAAACAACTGCCTGGCTAGATATGGAGTCTTTACGGCCAGGTTCCGCCTATCAATCATACAAAAATATAAAATAAGTTCTGAAGTTAGATTTAATATTAATGAATCACAATGGCGACGGAATTAGTACAAATCTGGATACAGTCAGCTCTCAATAACTGGAAGTACCAAGCGACAGGCTAAAGCCTTGGAGTTACTGGTAGTTCAAGCTATGGGAAGTTTTCACTGCCTTCTCAAGAGTTTGGGATCGAAAGATAACTTCAAAATAATGGAATATTCAAGTTAGAAGGCTTGGAGTTATCGAAAGTTGACTGACAGTATAGTAAAAAACCCAAACTTTCAAATTATCCCTACAAAATTCTAGATTTTGAATAAAGTGGTCTACTTTGTCATTTGCTATTAAAAACTTTAAGACACGGCACACATTATACAAAAAAAAGGTTCTATCATTACCAGATTTTCCTTAAGCGAAAATTTTGACGCTTTTTCTAAGTGAATTTAACATGTATTATGCCTTGTTTAGCACATAAATAAAACTTATCGTCCCAACTATTCACTTATAACAGAATGCTATAAAAACATATAGTACAATTAAAAAGTATTCATTAGAAGCTAATTAAGTGTCACAACATTATTTTGATCATGGAAGTTGTAGGAAAAGAACTTAAGCAAAAGAAAAGTAAGCATTAAAATGCAATAACTCTCTGTAATAATTTGACATTTTAAGCATAGCTTTCTCAGAGTCATGATTTAACTTTCACTGCAATTTTTGAAAAATCAAAATGATGGTTTTAATAATTTTTTTCTCCTTTTTTTTTTAATTACAATTCTATGGTCCAACAATGGAAGCTCAATCTGCGGAATACTGATATGAATCAAACACAAAAAAGAACTTACCTCATAATAAGCTCGATCTGCAGAATTATAAGTTTGCAAGGCCACTTGCTCTGCTCCATCTATATTGTCCATGATATCGTCGTAAACTTTAGCAGCAAGCAATGGAAATTGAGATGCAATTTTAGATGAGCTAAAAAGACTGAAAAAATATACAAACCTTTAACAACCTTTTTATGATGCAACACTATTCTTAGTAATGGTTTCCATAAGCTTTCACGATATAAAATCAAAGTTGTGGGCTGTACTTATGTTAATAATGAGACAAGAAGAATCTTCGAGACTGTCCATAAATGATATCACTTTTTTTCATTGTATTTTGACAAAGAGTCACACTTCACCTCTCCTCTCTCCAGGGCCGCCAAGAGCCGAGGTGGGCCCCTAGTCAATTTGGTCATCAGGCTCCCCTCCATCCATAAGATTTTTAAGATTTGTACCACTCTGATTCCGAGCCGAGCCTCTAGTTTGAGACCAGGCTGACGATAGCCTCTGGTCGTGGGCTCCCATATGGGAGGGAAGTGGGGGATTGAGTCCCCCCCTTAGAAATTAGCACTTCCTTGCTTTTAGTACTTTTTCCTTTGCTTCTCTAGCCATTAATGAATAAGTTATTAAAAATTTCAAATTTTAATAACTCTAATCTGTACTGTAATCGATTTCCATGGGGAAAATATCTGAGGCCCCCCATCTTTAAAATTTTGCATATGGGCGCCCATGCCTCTCCTTGGCTCTGCCCCTCTCCCTTTTATGTCATGCTACATTACATGAACATAGTTATGATAAAATGCATGATGTCACACTTCTTGTTGTCTCTTCCCCCCTTTTCTCACTTTTGTCCTTGTTATGAACACATCAGCCTGGATTAGACAATAACCGAGCTGGAGGCAGATGTCATCAAAGCTGAGAGTGTACAACATATTGTCATTTTAGAGCAACAGTAGAATATCTTACCTTTATTCCTTGCTGGGATTAGATATCTTACTGTTGCTCTGAGGCTACAATATCTGATGGATGACATCTTCTTCCAACTCAGTTGTGGTCTAATCCAGACTTTTAAGCCCATAAGAAGAACGTAACTGCAGTCTCTGGGTGGCATAACCAGGTTGTCGGTATATAGCATGTAGATCTAACTTAGTCCTGGCTTGGGGAGTGGGGGGTAATTTGCTGATTAATAAAAGTTACATTCACAATAGAATTACTTATTGAGAAGTTTGTTACCAAGAGTAACGATGCTTATATGTTTACAAAGCAACATGAAATAAATTAAACTTTTACTAAGAATAACTGAAAGCATAAATTCAATGCATATAACCTAGTTTTAGTTTTAAACTATCATGGTTTTATATGATCTACATTAGATCTCCATAGTAAAATAACCTATAACAAATGCATAGTTAAACTCAATGAATTATCCATGAAGTAATTAAAAATTGTCCATGAAGATGTTATAATATTTCTTTCTACATCAAAGTTCCCTTTTCCTTTTTTTTTTTTTTGGAAGAGTCCATTTTGTTACATTAACATCCCAAATTTCTACAAATAAATTTTAGATCTTATTTCGCTGATATAGGTCTTTCCAGATGGCTCATACAAACATTAATTACATAATGAAAAATTTTAAAAAACACATCAATGATTCTAAGCATATGTACTGTATCTTACTACTATTATATATGCGGAAGTTTGTCTGTATGGATGTATGGATGGATGTTTGTAACTCTTTCACGCAAAAACTACTGAATGGATTTTGATGAAACTTTACAATAATATAGTTTATGCATCAGAATAACACATAGGGTAGTTTTGCCCCGTTATGGGGGGCAAAACTCCCCCAGGGGGCGATAAAACCCAATTTTCGTATAAATTCTCTAATATGAGGATGAAAAAATACTTGCACATATTAACATTATATATCCATTGAAAGCTCTGATTTTTTTGCTGAAGATGGCACCTGTTCCAAATTTCTAAGTTGAATAAAAAACGAGTGATGAGCTTTTTAGTTCCATGTTCGAAGGCTTTCCTCAACACAACATAGTATTTAGGGTATCATCTCAACTCCCTGTCGATAGCACAATTGTTGTATTGTTGACTATTTTTGCTTTTCGCCTGACTGTTCAAGGCTTTTCTCAAGCTAAGTTTTAAAGTAAGATTTTTTGCACAAGATAGGCAAATAATACATGGATTTGGCTGATTAGTTTCTAGTTTTACGCAACTTTGAGGCAATTGATGGGTTTTTTTTTTTTTTAAATTTATTTGTGTTGAGTAGGTGCTTGATCGGCCATCATTAATCTCGCCAAATTTTTTTGCAGAATCATTTCAATCGCTATGCCACGAGGGAATTTTTTCAATTGTCGCTCCTTTTGAAGCTAAAAACTACGTGAATACTGTTTCTCAGTTTTCCCCATGTAACCAAAATATCGCCATTTCTTTAATCTTTCTTTCTTTCTTTATATCACTTGTTAACATGTAAAATGATCCGCCAACTAAACTAATCAAATCCATAAACAGCACAAGTTTGCGCACAATTTCAAACACAATTGAAAAAAAATACTACTTATTTTGGAAACATTTTGGATAGCATCATTTCATGGTCGCCAGAAGTATCCCAGTATTTGGCAACACAATCTTTTCGATAAAATTAGTAACACACAGTTTTACAAAGTAGGGAGGGGAGAGAGAAACTTATCCAAGGTATCCCAAAACGATTACCGCAAATTTCGTAACATTTTAAATCACAGTAAGGGATTAAAAATTTTTACTTCAATAGCAATATAGAGATGATTTTAGAATACGTTCAAAAAAAAAGATCATTTCACATCAGAGGGGGAGAGGGCGTCAATTTTTTTATTCAACAGACTTCGATTAAGTTTTTAGCACGGGCATCGCTGTGCGGGTACTGCTAGTAATTAATATTTTACTTACTCTTGCAAGTATTCAGCTTGTTGTGTGATATGTTCTGCATGTTCAACGGCTGGTATGACAAATTTTTGAATATATCTGGGATTTACTCTAGCAAGAATACCTCGGTGATGCTCCAACTGCTGAGTTGCATTTTCTAACAAAAGTTGTAGTGGCAAAGCTTCCTAAAATAAGATTCAAAATCAGAGCAAATCTTTGAGAAAATGTTAATATTAACAACTTCACAGCTCGAACTCAACCACAGCTTACTCATAAAATATATACTTTCTGAACATTTAAGTTGTTACCAATCTAGAGTTTTTAGCATTAACAATGAGCGGTTTATTTGGCTAGTTTCTTGAGAATGGTCAAAAAATTTGGGGAAAATTTCCTCTATAATAACAAGTTGCAAAAATATTAGTTTTTCCATTTATTTTTTGTTAAATTATGTAATTAAGTTATTATAAGAGAGAACTTTATTTAATGCTCAAATATATAACATATGATGTCAAGGACACTGTTATTTAAATTAAGTAACTCATATAGGTTTGCTCAGTATGTGAGTTGAAAAGGTACTAGTTAGAACAAGAATAAATTTGAGTTGTTGATTTTCAAACTGCTGTCTATACTCATGTACAGATAGACTTATGTACAAGTGCTCTCAAACTTTTCTGGAGAAAGTTTGGAAAAAATTAAACTTTTGTGAATAGGTTGAATCACATTTCTTGGAAGATTTCTTTTCAAAGATATTTCAGGTTCTAAGCAATGATCTAGATTTTGCTTGCATAAGACGAGCTCAACTGGTAGCTACCAGTTAATGATCACGTGATTCAATCAACCAATCAACAGCTTAAAATGGTAGCCGGTGCGGTAACTGATAGATGATAGAACACTGCAGTTAGTAACCGGTTACTCACCGGTCGACCGGTGAGGTTCGTCGAACGCAACCATTGAGAACTTTGAGAGATTAGTTTCCATTTTCAAATAAATTTTTTTTGTCCACACCCTTTTTTAGTTTTTAATTTTTGTCAAAAATGGTTTGATTTACACACAATGCAAAAATTCTGCCATATCTACATAGTCTGCCACATATAATGGCAGATTTCTTTTTTCAATTAAAAAAAAGGAAAAAAAATTGAACTTCAATTAAAAAAAAATAGCATTTTAAAAACATTTTCAAAATTTTCAAAACAAAATTGAATTTTAAATATAAATTGAAAATCATACAAAGATTACAGACAAAAATATACACTTTTCGTGTATTAGGATACAGAAATGATGTATTATAGAAGGATGCAATTAAAATTTTATTGCTTATTGACTAATCACTTTTAATGATAAGAAAAAGAGAATTACCTCCAAAATGGAAGACACATTAGAAATGAACTTTTCAGCATCAGCAAGCAACTCAGTAGATGAATTCAAGCTTCCTACAGCCAAGTTTCGAAAATTTTCAGATAATAGTGTGTTTTTCTGGAATTTTATTTTAAATATCAGAAAAATTTTACTGTTAAATGATTAACACTTCAACTACCAGAAAAACAACAAAACAACCAACAGATAGCACAAAATAGATGCACTGAGAAGGATTTCAAATTAGAGTGGCTTTTATTCCAAGCATATTTTTTATCAATCTCCCTCTTTCTCTCATGAATATTTTTTTGGATATTACTTTTTTTTTTTTTTTTGGTGTTTTTTTCCCCCAGGAAAATAACCACTTCAATTTTTTGCCAAATGTTCCGACAAAGACAGCACTGAAAGAGTGAACAAATGTTTGAAAGTGAATGCTTTTAAAAAAGTAATATGGTTTTCTTTACAGGTAATGTAGGTTCATTCAATTCTGAACATATTTATAAACAAAATTGAGTCCGATGCAATAGCAGAGTTCAATAATAAATAAGAACAGCACAAAAAGATTTTTTTCTCCAGAAATTAGTTTTTTTGGTAACAGAGCTCTACAGTTCCTTGACTTTACATGAAGTACAGATTACACTATTGCAAAGGTCAATAGTACTTACATTGTGGTGACACAATCCGTTTTTTTTTTAATGAATTATTTATCAGTTAGTATTATCCTCCTTTTTCAATGGTAAGGTTAACCAAAAAGTAATTGAAAAGCATAATATAATTTTAGAAGGACCCATTTATATAATTTTGGTAGGTTGAAAACCTTTGGACGGAATATACAAGTTAGGAATAAAAATTTAAAAGAATAACATACATACTTTTTATATAAACTTTATAGAACTCATTATTAGTGGATTTTTTTGCAAAATGCCTTTTTAAATAAAATGATTTCAGGTAAAGTAGTGCTGCCAACTTGCATCTCGGCATCTTGCGGAGTTGCTCCGCAAGCATACTGAAACTTTGCAGCTCCGCAAAAAAGTTATTTTGCTCTGCATTGCCCAGCCAAGCATTTTCAAGCATGACATAGTGTTTAAAGCTGATTTTTATTTTTATGCTAATGCTTAAAATGATTACCAAAGCTTAAAAACAGTTTTAGATAAGTGGTTTTGGTTTTTTTATTGAATTTTATGCAAACTACTGAGCTGCTCCACAAAATTTCAAAATGTTCATCAAAATCACCACAGATGCTCCTCAAATTGCTTCTCCAAGGTTGGCAACCCTGCTAAAGTATCTATCACTCACTTAATATTTTTTGGTTTTACAAAACTTTTTACTTATCAATCCATTTGAATGTACCCATATCCGTGTTTCTATCCGTGTTTGCTAAAACAAACTGTCTTAAAATTATTCGAGATACATATACACACACGCAGGTACAACCCTCACAAAAAAACTACAGTAATTTCTAGAAGAAACGCCACGGCACTTATGTGTTTAAAAGTAAAATTTTATTCAGTTGCAGCTCTTCTGGCGAAGAGGCGTTTACGAGCGAAAAAAAAAATTCCGGACGCGAGTCCGAACGAGCAAGCAAGGGATAAAATGACATTTCAGGTTTCCTCCTCCTTAATTTTTCCCTCCAACTTATTCCGTGAAATAGACCTATCCACACCCCACCCCTTCGGTGAGATGGATTCATCAACACCTGTTTCAGCGGCCGCTTGCTAGGAGAGAGAGCATGACATTTTATGCATTCTTCCTTCTTCAGTTCGTTCATCGTTCGCTCTAGCTATCTCTGACTACACTTACTCGCTGAGCAAAAGGTGAATTCTTTTCCATCGCTCTTGGATACGATGGCACTGAAATGACATCGCAGCTACACTGCAGCCTTCAAATTGACGGTAATTTCTCGTGCTGCTGAAATTGGCAATAGAGCGGCCGGGAGAGAATTTGAGGTGGACGAGGAATGGATAAAGTAGCAAAGAGAAAAGGGATTTCTAGTTTACCCCATAAAAATTCGGCTGCAAGCCAAGAAAATGGCACAACTTATGAACATCGATGATTTCAAAGGTGGGCCATGCTGGTGCTATTGCTTTATGGCTCATCACCAAATTAGTGTTTGGTGTAAAATCACCACAAGTCAACAACTGCCAAGTGACTGGCAGGAAATGAAACCGCCTTCCTGGATTTTGTCAGAAAGTTGATTAAAATTGGAAACGTCACGCTTGCACAAGTGATTAACATGGACGAGACCCCTCTGGCCGCCCAGCGAACCGGACCAGACCGGTGCAAAAACTTTGTCAATCACGACGACGAGACACGAAAAGACATCTGTTACTTGCGTGTTGGCTTGTGCTGCGGACAGCTCAAAATTAAATCCTCTCTTAATTTTCAAGAGGAAAACTATACCCAAAGGGGATTTTCCAAAAGATGTTATCATCACAACCAATGAAAAAGGTTGGATGAACGAGGCCATGATGATGGAGTGGCTGGAAAATGCTTTCAGATGCCGGAAAGGAGCCTTTCTCCAGCCTAAAGGGGTATTAATTATGGACAGCATGCGGTTACACCTGCTGGATAGTGTCAAGCAGAAATGCAAAACAATCTCGACAACATTGGCCATAATTCCTGCCGGCCTGACAAAGATTTGACAACTGCTGGACTTATCTGTGAACAAAGCTTTCAAAGCTGAAATGCAGCAGCAGTGGGAAGCTTGGATGAGTGAAGGAATGTATTCTTCCATTGAAGGAGGAAAAATACTCCAAGCCTCCTACGAAGAAGTTGTGAACCGGATTTCCACTTCTTGGAACTGCATGACTAATAGAATCATAACGTCGAGCTTCAGCCAAGCGGGAATTTGTTGTTCCTCCGAAAACAACGTAATCGAGGAGAAAGAGGTCGATGACCCTGAACCTCACGTAGCGTCAGCTACAAATGTAGATGAGGACATTTTGAGACTTCTCAATTCAGACACTGAAAAGTCAGATTTTAAAGGATTTTAACAGGAATTTTTGAGTGCATTATCATTCATGTCAAAATGTGTGTTGTTTCTTTCATATCAAAATTTGTTTACATGTTGTATTTTTGTCAGAATGTGTTTGCTTGTATTGTGTTTCATGTTAAACTGAAAATATAATATCATTCTTTTCATCAATGCATTTTATTTACTTAATAACTACTGGTGTTTTATCGTTTCTATAAAGGTAAGTTCATTGAGAATTCAGTTTTTAGCTTGGCGAGTATGCGGCGTTTACAGCAATCTGGCGTTTTTGAGCATTTTATATTTTTTTGAAGCATTTTTTAGGGAGTGCGGCTTTACTCCAATGCAGCGTTTCGTTCGGAAATTACTGTAGTGAAAAGTGATTTAAGTTGCTCAAAATTGATTGGTTGTGTGTATTTATGTAGCTACATAAACATATATGAAAGTTATGAAGAAACCAGTCAAAACAAATTCAGGAGTAAATAAAACAGAAATTTAAGTTAAATTTAAGCAGGAATTTTTTTGTGAATACAATACATCCTTTACTTCACACAAAAAAGTAAAAATAATCTGAATTTTTTTTATTTTCTAGAAAAAATTTTAGCCTTTTTAAATCTATTTTGGCATTTCAGTCAAAATTATATTTTCTCAAAATAGGAAGTTAAAGCCTAGTAAACAAATATTCATCTTAAAAATAGAAATCAAAAACATTGACAATAAAAAGATAAGACTCACATGTATGTTGGCCACTATTTCACGATTATCACAGACCATAATTGAGGATTTCACAGAAGTTAGTCGAATTTTTCTCTCAATGAGATGAATGAAATCACTTAAAAGGTTTGTTAAATTGTTAAGTGTGTTTTCACCATACACGTATGAGTTGAAGTCCATAATTGCATTCTTCACAGCTTCAGATATTTGAGTTGCTTTTCTGAAAATAATTATAAGAAATTACAATCAAAGTTTATATTATAATCAAATAGTTAAATATTAACCATGTTGAATATTCCATATTAAGCAGCAAGCTACCACCCTGAAACCAGGATTAAAGTAGAACTACATGCAAGTAATGACAGCTCGGTTATCGCATCCAGGGTGAAACAACAGTCTATGGATGTGAAAACCGGGCTGTTGGTATATTGCATGTAGTTCCATATTATTTTCATTAAAAAGTACAAGGTAAATCAATACATGTTCAGTGTTGCTGCTGATGCACCAAAATTGAACAAAAAATAAGTCCATTGGTCCTGCGGAACGTATAAATTTGAGCCTCAATGTAATTAAAATAAAGTGTATATTGAAGATTAAATGCAAAGTAGTGAGGGTTTCTGAAATATCGTCTGGTACTTCTCTAAATTCTGAAATACTTTTAAAAACCAATCCAATTACCATTTAATAAAGAATGGTTAAAAAGTTATAGTGATAAAATCTTTTTTTTTCAAACTAATTGACTAAGTAACAAATAACAAAACTATAAATTTACAATGCTTGTATTATTTTATCCATATTATAAATATAAAGACTTTGCATTTTTTTTTCCTTCATTCAGGTGTAATTATTATGATTTCATCATTTTATATAAAAATAAACTCTCTGTAAACATTACAAAATAATATATAAGAAATAAGGAATCTTCTGAAAAAGCTGTTTGAAACTTTAGCAAAAACTAGTGCATGAAGATGCAAAAATGATGGGAGAGCTAGCTCTTCCCACTTAAATAGTGACAACACTTCAATATCTGCATCAGTTGCTAGGAAGTCGCTTCCCTGGAAGCTTCGACCACGTTGACACTGAAGATGGTCGCCACAGATGTGGCTGAAACGTTTGGAGTAGCAACATTCAGATCACGGTACAACAGCCCAGAATCTTACAACATTATTGACACCAGCCGTGAAAGCCTTCATTCTTACAATAATCACTGAGTTTGTTCTTTGTTAAATATGTTTTGCATTTCTTTTCTAGGTATCATTTTAGTTAGTAGAAATGTGTGCTTCAACACTTGGCTGCTATGTCTTTGTTTTTATAATGAACTACTGATTAACGTCAAACTAAAACACTTCTCACAAATTTTATTGTTTGCATGGTCTTTTTTCTTTTTCTCTTTTTTTTTTTTTTTTTTTTTTTTTGCAGTTGATTACTTACTTCACAAAGGGTTCGCCAACTTCACGAGCATTTTAAAGGGGTTCGCAAGGGGGAAAAGGTTAGTAGCAGCTGATCTAGAACAACTTTTACTTCTAATTAAGGACTTTTACAGATTTCAACAACACCCAACTGAGGAGAGTGAATCAATATAAAATCCTCTATGCATCATCATTTCTTAATACATTTGATTTTTAGTGGAATGGTAGGTAATGAAACTCAAAAGATAATTAAACAATATGATATTTTTCACTTTTTTGAGTCGGGACCTAAATCTGGAAAGTTAATGGCCCTGAGAATACTGGATTAGGGTTCTCATACTATACAAAGCACAGAGGTGGCGAGTGGGGCTTATAAGTGCAGGGCAAAATTTTTTTAGGAAGTTGAAGACTATTTTAGCCTATTTTGAGTGTCTGGCATGGATTTTCTCCCAGAAATGTTTCAAAATTGAGGTTTTAAAACTGAAGTTTTAAACAATATTTGCTGATGTTAATGTTTGGGTAATCTCACCCAGAATGTTTTGATATTCAAATCTAAACAATGAGGCAATCTTTGATGATGAAAAAAGTGGAGAGGCAGTCGCCTCCTCCCCCTCCCCCGAATCACTGCCAATGACAATACATATTTTTAACATAAACAAATCAACAACCATGAAAAAACAATAAATCACCTCATTTCTCTTTCAGCTTCCTCTCTAATTTCATCAATATCTCTTCTCACAATCTGTTGCAGGACATCCTCTGCATAGGCGATTCTTTCAGCAACTGCAGCCTCTGAGAAGTTTAAATTTGTACCTTGTTCTTGCAAACGATGCACAGAATCTAGCATTGAAAAAAAAAGTGACTTGTAAAATTTGCAGAAGAATGGCAATGAAAAATCAATAATATGCCTTATCAAAAAGCACTAACAATTCAACCTAAAAGCAAACCTTGCATTTTTCAATACCAACACACACAATGCATTGAATTTCTTTAATTTTATCAAATTGAGTAACCATGAAAATCTTCATGGGACAAAGTTATTTTCTGAGAAGAAATTTAATTTTACTTCCTTTCAGAAAATGATTTTATAAGCCTTCCTCTTGGGAAAAAGAAATTGTGACTTTACTTGAATAATTGAAAGCAAAGTATTAATTAAAATTAGTAAGAACAAACTAAACAAAAGAAAAATTTACAAAAAATTAGAAAAATTTAAAAAGTATTTATGCAAACAACAACTCAAACATTGACAAAGGAGGAAAAACTTTAAGTAAACTAACTTGGTCAAAAAATACTAATGAAACTGCACTCCTCAGCATTGGAAAAAAGCAGGGTGCAAAAACAATGCTGAGTCAAAGCATTTTACTTGTGAGCTCCATTTCACACAAATTTGCTCTCAAATAATTGGAAAACAATAAACATTCCTAATTAATCAAACAAATATTTTTCACAAAAGTTGTCTACAAAAAAATTCTTTCACAAAAAATGCTATTACTTTTATAATGCATTGTACACAGTGCTGTAGTTTAAAAAAAACATTTGGGAGAACTCACCTTTTGGTTTTTGAGACTCACTAAGAGAAGAGGTAGTTTGAAACTGATTTACAATATATTTACAATGAAAAACAAATATTTCAGGGGACAGCAGTCCCTCCCCCACCATCCCCTAAAAGCAGCACTGATTGTACATAAACTAACACAAATAACAAAAATATAGTAAAAACAGACACACACCAAAAATGTTGTTCCATATTTTGTCTAAATTCTTATACAAAGATTCAGCATCTTCCTTGATCTCTAAAGAATCAAAAGCAAGATGGGGAGCTCTTAAATTTAAATCACGACCCTGGAAAAAAAAATACACAAACATTATTTTCATGTTCATTTCATATAGGTAAATACAACAAGCTGATGTGTGTCTCACATGACTTTCTTTTACTCCAATTTAATGTCATTTTCCCATTATTAGTAATTTTAATGTGATTCAATAGTTTATGCTCTAAATATCACCAACAGTAGCCAAATTAAAACCAGATTTTTAAAAAAAAATCGCCAAATTTGTTGCCAAGTTGGCGACAAAACTTGGTGACCAAAAGACTGGCGATATATTGCCAAGTGCCCGCTAAATTGTAACACCACTTGAGTTTACATCGAAATTAACAATGTTTTCCCCCCAAAAAGGGGCAAAAAACCCCCTTAGAAACGCCCGAACGCAACCAAAAAAGGAGGTGCACAACTAGACCCCACTAGGAGTCTACATACCAAATTTCAACTTTGTAGGACATACCGTTCTGGAGTTATGCAACATACATAAGCACATACATACAAATGTATATACAGACGTCACGAGTTTTTTGCGAATACAATACTTCCTTTTTTGTAAAAGGAAGTAAAAATGAGTAAAAGAACTTACCCGAAGATACATCAAATCAGCAAGAGTTTCAAAATCAAACTGGGTAGAAAAGTTACGAGAAATATTCTGTGCAATGTCAATCACCTCAAAGTATCTTGAAAGAGATTTCTGAAATACAAACAAATCATGAAAGGTTAAATGCTATCTCAGTAAAAGTAAGGATTATTTTAAAAGTTCGTGATTATTTCTAGAGAGAATTAAAAAAAAAAAAAGCGTCTAAAAAGTGAATAGTTTCCAATTTGAACTGCACTAAAAGTGTGAAAGTTTACGAATTTCTCATTGAAATGACAGATGCATTTAAGACGATACAAAACATTGGCAAAAAAAATAATAATAAATTAACAAACAGCGCATTTTTCTGCCTGACTTTCATACAATTCTATTTTCACACGAAAATTGAAAACTAGTTACGGTGAAAATAAATTTTTGAGAAAAAGAGAAAAAACTTACATTTTACCCCTCTACATTTAGATGCTGCTACTACTGCATCTCTCACATCAAATGTTATTTAATATTTTTAAAAAAAAATTATTTTGGGGCTTTTTTTACATATGAAAGATATTTTAACTCTTTCATATGCAAAAAGAGTTCAACAATTCATAGAACTTAGTCGAAATCAATTCTTATACCAATGAGAATAGGTAAGAAAAAGAAAATAAAAATGAAAAAACAGAATGAAATGTTATTGTTTTATTAAAAACAATAAATTATTTTTATTTTAATCTGAAAATGTGTCATTTGAAATAAAAATGCGTAAACACAATACAGTGAATAAACAACAAACCTGTAGCGAGATTGTTTGATTGTCCAATTTTAACAATGGAACCCAGGCTGGAGGCACAAAAGATGAGAGATTAAATCCTTTAGCAGATTCAATCAAAAAATCAGCATCATTCAATAGAGGACCAAGGCACTCATCATCACAAGCTGGTAGAGTAAAAATCCATAGTTAGTATAGAATCAAGCTATTTAAAAACATGCTGTACAAATTCAGAGCAAAATTTCTGTCGAAATTTTTGCTAAACACTTAGGACCTCTGACACAATACCATTTTTCAACTAATTTTTAAACTTAAAGTTTAATAGTATCCTCACTCTTTTAAGTCACAGTAATACTACTTCTTTTTTTGTTGTTGTAAAACTCGTGATTTGAAAACAAAAAACTATACTTGATTTAAAGCAGAAAAAAGTATGGGTGCATAAATATCATAAGATGTGCTGAGGTCAGCTTACTTAGAAAGCAATTGTTTGAAAACCAAAGATTATTTTTTATCACAACACAATTTTAAAGATCTGCATGACAATCAATTACAAAGAAATGCCAGATTTATTATACATAACCGACCTATGGCAGAAAACCTTCAACACACTATTAAAATTCAAAAACTTCTAGAGAAAGCTCCCCCCCCCCCCCCATATACAAAAAAGAGAAAGAAAGAAAAGAAAAAGAAAACAAGTGATTTTAGTCGAATGATTAAATAAATAATAATAAAATAACATATATATTAAAATGAAATGCCTTTTCTAAAAAAAATTGTGCAAGAATTTCTTTTATGTGAAACAAGGCAACAATGATGATTGAGTATTTACTTTGTTCACAACTTCTAAAATCGTTTCTCTCTCCTACATTTTTGGTCACATGAAGTTTTTAAAATTTAACTCACAATTTTGGTTACACATTGAAATTAAGGCCATTTCAAATGATCCTCTGTCCATATTCTGATGGTAGTCTATTTAATTGTATTACACAAGTTCATGCCAATTGCACCAATTTAACATTATGGTCATTTACCACAAGTGGTCATGGACCACTTTATGGTCATCTTGAGCTAGCTCATTGCTTTGATTTATCAATATTGTCACTAAGATTTCCTAGATTCATTAGAGTTCGCAATGGAATAGATAATTATTGAATTTTTTATACTTTATAATTTTACTTCAAGATGCCAGAGAAACAATAGCTTGAGGAGAGGGTGGCTAGTATTCGCCTTTTGAGTACATAAAAACCTTTTACATGACAGCAAAATCAAGAACAAGAACATGTTTACTTACACTTGCAGCCAGCATCAGTAAGAATGAAACGTGCACTACACTGGGTACAGTCTCGCCCACTAATATCTTTTCTGCAATGACATTGGCCCGTCATACGATCACAAATACGATCCAAAGATCCATAAGGGTTACAGTTACAAGGCTGGCAACTTCCTCCTGACATTTCAGGATTGCCATAATACCCTCTTGAACATCTGAAAACAAAAGAAACTCTCAAAAGTTGTTATTTGAATCGTTAATAAAACAATATCAACCATTTAAAATGTTTTATCTCCTGCTGAATTATTACACACAACATGCCTACCTTTCACAGTTTTTGCCTTCATAACCAGTTTGACAGTTAGTGCAAGCATGGTCTTTTGTCTTGCCCATTTCAGTCTTGGAGAGATTTTTGAAGTCATGTATATCACTTTCGCAAGTGTCACTGAAACTGTGGCAAAAAAGAATGACAAAAAAGAATTAAAGCAACTGAAATTACATTTTTTTTTTTTACAAATAAAAGGGAGCAAGGAAAATAACAAAAGAAAAGAACATTGAAAGGTAAATTTAAAATAATAATAATAAGTATAAATCATGATTGAAAAAGAAAGTTTGGGAGAAAAAAGGATACTTGTGTAAAAGTTTACTAAGACATTTAATAGCAATTTATTTCTAACTTAAAGCCGAATTCATGTACTGTGAAGCCTTTAGATCACAAGACATAAAAAGATATACATTTAGTATTTGCTTTCGGAATCTCCATGCTTAAAATGCAATAACAAATGCCTGAAAAATAAATTCATCAAATACATCTCATACTTACTAATAGCTTATACATATTAAATTCCATAATTGTAATAACTTTTTTATCTAAACATGAAAGAAAGCACAAGTAATAGTCTTATGACTTCAACAATACACATTCTGAGGCATTCGTAGCAGTCAAATAAAAATGAGTTACTATCAACTAAAAATAAAGTAGAGAAAAAAAAAAAGATTGTCAACACATGTACCTGTTATTTGCAAGAGGGCATTCACATGGGCGACAAGGAGATCTCAAAGGGTCACCAAAATATCCTTTAGCACAAAGTTCACAGAAAGCACCTGTGGTGTTCTCTCGACAATTCTAAACGTTCCAGAAACGAAGCAAAGAATGAGAGCACATACACACTCAAATTTTGCATACATCATTTATATTGAAAATTTCCAAAATAAAGATAGCATAGTCAAACGGATCAAAAAGTGGATGGAGCGAAATGAAATAGTTCATTTCATTTACTCATTCAATCATTTATTAAATCACTTACATATTCATTCATTAATTCATTCACTTACAACCCTTCATTTATTAATCCACTTATTTATTCATCCATTCATTTATTTTTTTATTCATTCACTATTTCATTCATTCATTTTTTTCTCACATTGAATTATTTAATTGTTTCTTTGTTTATTGTCTCTTTATCCATTCAGTATTTATCTATTCTTTTATTTACTTATCCATTTGATCAAAAATATTTTAATAACCAAATAGACAGTATTTTATTAGAATAATATTTTATTTTTCACTTTGTTTCAATGCAAGTTATTGTAAAATACATTGGGCTTTCTTAACGTACTTTTTCTTCTCTTTTCAAAACAAATTTTCAATTTATTCATTGTGAAAAAGATAAGTTATCTTGGCTATTTCACTTTGCCCAACTTTCCATTACCATTTTTGGAAATCATTAACGGTAACACAGTATTCAGAGACCAAAAAAGTTTAGAAAGACAAAATATAGTGCCTTTGCTCTATATATATTAGTATCTACAAACATCAATATACAAAATTCAGATATATTCCTGAAATGCACATGAATCAAATGACTACTGATTCAAAATACAATTTAAAAATTCAAGAGTACCTGACAATGCCCAGTGTTTGGATCACACATTTCACTCCTGTTATTGCATGGGCACTTAGCAGATTCTCCAATTAAATCTATTAGTTCTTTACTTTCATTCAGAGATTTCATCTTTCTGTAGAAACCTTTGCCAGGATCCTTCAAATAAAAAAAAAATTGGTAAAGCACAAAACATCAAAACTCTTTAGTGTGTAGAAATGCACATGCATGCAGGTCAACCGAATCATTTGATTCTAGGAAAAAAAGTTTGGGAGGATGTTTACAGATGAGAACATTTGATAATGAGCTATCAAAATTAAAAATCGATTGAAATTAAAGTGGGGGAGGGGAGTTGAGTTAAAATAAAAAGCAGTGGTATAGTTTAGTTAATTTGTCAAAATAAAATGTGTGGTGATGCTGATGCTGACTCCAAGCATTCCTCAGGCCTATGCAAACGGGGGGGGGGGTGAAAGGGGGTGCTTGCACTACTTCAATCAAAGCTTATCTTAAAAGGAAACAACAAAGTTTTGTAGCTCAAAATTAGATAATTACAGACAAGTGTTTTGGGGTTTCAAGGAACCCCTTTTTCAATGGAAAATAGTGATGTTTTGGATGCAAAAACATCCAGTAAAATCTCACTATTTTGCATTGAAAAAGGTTCCTTGAAACCCTGAAACACATGCTTGTAGTATTCTGTAATTTTGTGCTATGAAACGTTAGGCATTTCTTTTTACTTCTCTGCACAAAGGCATACATTCTAAGCTAATCTTATTGAACAAAATAAAAGCATAAAATCATTGCCATTAAAGCTGCTGAACTGATTCCATGACTATAACTATGAATTGTCGTTAATCACCCATAAATTTATTGATGACTATGACCAAATAATTTACAACATAAGATAATAAAACCTAATGGCCTCAACATGTGGAAAGGGAGGGGAGCTAGGGGGTACCACAGCAGCATCAAATTTCAGGGGGCCAGGAGCATATGTCCTCCTTCTTGATTGACCAAATTAAAAACTTCAAACTATTTGGTATAAAGCATACAACACACTTCGACAAAATCTCTTTGGTTTGATAATCATAGCCGATCAGCATGCCACAGACATAATATTAAGTTGGAGATTTTTATTAGTTGGAGAGATCATTATTAATATGTTTCAGACTCCGTTGAAACACAGTAACTAAAACATACGTATACATGTGGTGTGTCAGTAACACAATACCACTTTTCAGAATAATGTTAATGTACACCCAACAACTCAAAATCATAAGGCAATGCAGGGATGACATTGCACAAACATTCCAGAATACTTGAAAGAAAATTGCATGCACATTGGTTTAAGGTTAGCATTGAAGTCAAGTAGGATCCTTTCCTTAGTTAATGATTGCATTGCTATCTAGTTTCAGTATTTGCTCAGGCTGCATCCTACCCCTCCTGGACATTCTGAAAAATATTACTGAGAAATCCTCTATATATTGCTTACACCAGGGTACTCACCCTCTCAAGGTTGATTATGCATTTTCCTTATTCAGGGGCCCTTCATGCTATGGGGCACCCCTACCCCTAAGAACAACCCCTCCCCCTCCAAAATGAGATTAAAAACCTTCAATTTAAACTTCCCTAAAAATTTGAATGGTAAAGTCTGTGCAAGGACTCCCCCCCCCCCCATAAACACCCCTGCCATACAGATAGAGATTAAAATACAAACCTGGCACGATAATCCACTGTACTCTTTTGGACAGTCGCACATTTCAATACCAACTGCAACGTATGGGGAAGCAGGAGTGGGTGACAAATGTACAGCAATTTCCATACTAATGTCTTTAATTCTAGAAAACAACAGAACATAGTAAGAAATTTAACTAACATATTAAACACAATTAATTTACAAGAATAGAACTCACCTTAAAACATTTCCACTGGAGGCAAAGTAAAAATATATAAAAAATGTTATTTACAGCAAAAAGTATATGATACTGTTGGAAATATTATCAAGACCAAAAAACATAAATAAAAAAACTAAAGAAAACAGAAAACAAGAAAAAAAAAGTTTTAGAGTAAAATACAAAGCAAATAAAATGCATCAGCGCAAACATCAAGTTGGAGATGAAATTGGAAAATAACGTTCATTACGAAAAGTATGACATAATACTTTTTGGTTTCATTTTAATTTTTAAAAACTTGTAATTTCAGAATGTAATAAGCCAAAAGTAAGCCTGCCTCCCTTATAAGCCTGCCTCCCTAAGTGGACCCTAACTTTTACCCTCATTTTTTGTATTAAATTTCTTGACTTGTATGCCAGGATATGAATATGAAATTAGAAATTGCAGTGCTATGTTCTGTGAACTCATAAAGTCATTCCTTAATCACCAAATTTTCAATTACACACTTAACATTAACGCAAAGTAAGGGTATGTTCATTTTGAGCAACAGGTTGCAGTGATTGGTTAATTTGATGATGTTAGTGGTCAGTGTAGTGAGTGTCCATAGGATAGTTTGATTAGTTGGTAGCTCTATAAGAATGTGACTGGTTTGTCACCAGTTAGCCAGAGTTAACCGTTTACTCGATTCGAACATACCCTGTATTTTAAACCATCCAATTCATTATTCATATGTTTTATTTAAATGTTCATCATACAACATATACATGGAATACACCGCCAGCTCAGTCAATTCCAGTCGAGGACTGCAGTTTCCTGCTTATTAGCACGCATCAGCCCGGCATAGGAGTAACTGAGCTGGAGGTGGAAAACATCTTAAGGAAGCCAAGAGTGCCAAACAAACTGGTAGCTAATACAGAATTAGCACTGACCATTTCTGTCTTAGCCCTGGCTGTAGGGCGGTAACTTACTGAACATACAACATATTTTTGATGGCAACAAATAAATATTACCTAACAATTTTCACATCAGCTCCCTCAGTAGCTCTAATCATTATATATTGAACATTTTGTAAAGCAAACATCATTAGCATTCTTGTAACAGGAACTTCAGGATTTTCCAACTGAGTCCATTCATTCTGAAACACAAAATTTTCTAATTAAAATCTTATTTTGCTCCCTCCCCTCCCCAGATCATGTATTTTAAAATTTATGAGCTAGTATTGCTAGTACAAACATTTCTACAGGAATCACAAAATTTCAGAGCTTTTTTTAGGTCTCTGTGATTAAATGCTCACAATGAAACCCTGTTCGCTATTTTTTTATAGTGTTATCATCAGTCTTAGTTTAATGTGGCTTAAGCAACGTTTTAATTTTGTCACAAAAAATGAATTCTTTTCATAAAAATAGAGCAGTGTGCAAGTAATTCCCTTTATTTATAGATTAAATAAAAATTAAGTAAATTCAACCTAAACGTTCTCAAAGTTTTAATTTGAAAGTTAAGAGAAAAAGCATTCAAGACACATCCAATGTTAGAGCAAAAAGTGGACAAAAAGTGAATGAATTCTGTTCAAATTTTGAAGTACTAAAACTTCATTTGATATTTTGATGTATCATTTCATTTTTATATACAGTTAGAGTTCAGCTAATCTGAGTCTTGGTAATCTGAGCTCTGCTTAATTCGGCATAGCTTAAACAGTATTTCCCCCCTTGCAAGTAAATAAAATTTGTTCCTAGATAAAGATTGTTGAGCCAGCAGTCTGTTTTCTAAGTCTGATTCACGATAGTCTAAAGACAAACAGCTTTAGATTAATTTTCAAACATTAAATAAAGTTGTTGCAATGTCATTAAAAAATATTTTATATTTTCAACTGTGGTGCGCACTATTATTTTGATATTTGATCTCTTTATTTTATAGTTGCATATTCAACTGCACATTTTTCTCTTTGATTTTAATTTGTTGTCTGCATATGTTTTCCGTAACCTTAGTTGATGTTGGTCCTGATTATCGGACTTGGCTGCATTTTAATAAATAACAGTCTGATGTTCATATCTGAAAAAAGTTCACTTGCAAAACTAGTATAAAAAATTTCCAATTGACTTTTTCTTTCTTATGTTTTAAGAAGCGTAAAACAAAGTAACTAACTGAAGCAGTAGTAATTACAAACTTCACCAGTGACAATCTCCAAATAAAATACAGTTCAGGAAATTATTTACGTAATGAACAAATTTTTGACTTTTTGTACAGTATGATTAAAATCGTACTGTACAAAAATGGGAAACAGTTGTGGGACAAAATGTAACACATAGTACATTATTAGGATCCCAAATTAAAAAGAAACATAACTGGTAATGGGGTCGTTTCCAAAATTTTAAAAGTGTTTTTTCTGAAAGAGCATGCTTAAAAATATAAGATCTGACCATTTTTTAAATAATTTGTTCAAGTTTAATATTTTTAAAAAAATACTTAAATCGGTGCCCTTTCATTGTTTACATTTCTGTCGTGTGACATCACAAATGATGAAATGCCATTCAGTGCTGCCATTCACGGAGAAAAATATTTAATTTGCATCTTTACTCAAGTGTATTCTCAATGATAAGGTTGATAGCACACAAGCGTATAGCACAATATTTTATTCGCTTCTTAATTATCATAACGTGGAAACGTGGTAGAAAGATGCGCCAAATTGCATCATTTGTGACGTCATAAAGACAATGCCTTGTTTTCAAAATCGGACATTTTAAAAAATTATTTAAAAAAATAACTGTACTTTTTGGGTCCATGTTATTTTTTTACTCATTCTATCAACTTCAGTGACTAAAAGTAGTACTTTTGACTGAAAGAAAGAACCCCATTGTGTGATGGAAAATGCAAAAGAGTCAAGAAGCTGGAAAAGACATTGAAATATTCAAGAAAACTCAATTGAAGTGGTTAAAAAAATAGTGTTTAATAGCATACAAGTAAATCATGCAATATTAATAGAAAGTATTTTTCAAAAAAAAATTGTCCTTCTCTAGCCATGGGTCACTTGACTTTCATGTTCAACAACTAAAGCACTGTGAAAGATACAAGCATGCCCCGGGGTAAAAGTAAAAATTTTACGATCCTAACTTTTCCCACTGAACATTGGAATCATATGGATAACTCTGTCAATAACAGAATTAGACCATCTCTTCTACTTGTACTACAAGATAAAGGATTTATTGAATTTTTAAAAAAATAAGAACTTTCTGATAAAGGATATAATGTCAAAAACTTACTTCATGAAAACGAACAGTGTGTTTGCCACCAGAAATAGGCAAGAATGGAGAGTGTGCAAGAGTCACTCGATTTCCATGCATGATCACCAGTGGATATTTGTATAGCAAAGGATCAGGATAACGTTTAGCACTCTGACTTTCAATATGAAAACTAAATAAGCCATTGTATGATCTTGTCTGAAAAGAAACAGTTCATTAGTGCAAGGAAATACACAAGAATAACAATAAGTAATAGAATATGGAGGGATATACACAGATAATAAAAACTGCAATAACCTGTGCAAATAACTCTTACTGTGCATCACTAACAGATTAGTTTCACTCACTTCCAATATAGGAAAATGTGTAGTCTGTGGGACAGATAATTATATCAGCCTGAACTTTTGAACCTGAGCTACACTTCGTTCATGGAATACATAGACCGAAAGTTTTAAAAAAGGATTCCAGAAGGCTTGTTGTAAGGCCAGTTTCAGGGATTTTCTCCTGAATGAAAAAAAAAAGTTAACCAATAGGATTCGTATCAGCCATCTGCTTGGCACCAATTTGTCAAATTGTGTTTTTGTCCAATTTAAGCACATGATTGAGGTTGCCAAGTGGTGCAACTCTTTGCTTACATCTAGCCTATCCTTCCCACAAATGAAATTTAAGCATTGACTCAGGACTTGAATATTTCTCACTTTTCTATATTGGAAAATTTACTTGTACATTGGGTTGTGGTGGCCTGATCGGTAAGGCATTGGACTTGTTGAAAACGAATGTGGTTCACATGGGCAATGAAGTCAGGCCATTATATAAAATTAAACTTATTAATGAAGCCTAAAGCTAATTACTATCGAAACATATCAACACAAAAAGGGTTTAGGCACACGCCTCAACAAATACAGACGATCCTTTCACTTCCAAGGCAAACATGCAACTGACAAAGGGTAGTGGCTTAAAATGACGTAACACAAAAATTAAAAGGAAAGCGAATCAAATCTTCAATAAAAAGAAACCATAAATTTCGCTTCATTGTGAACGGAGGGTTCTTGGTTTAATACTAGCCGGTCAAAGATCCGCCGTCATCATTAAGGGTGACTAGGGAGACGTTGAATATGCTCAAGATCACAAAGGGAAACAACACCTCGGGTGGGTTGGGGGTGCTGGACCAGGAGTTATTCGACTTCAGCTTTGGTTCTAAATTATTGAGCTCTCTCTAGCTGGTGCTACAGGCTTGTCACTCAATTTTGGAAAAAAAATTCCCTGTGTTTTCTCTGTATGAAAATGACACATTACAAACAAGAGACCACTGATGTTTGAAAAAGAAAATTAATATCTTGATAGTTTCACTACAGGAAATAAAAACGAAACAATAAATATTTTAATAAATAAGAGGAAATACAAATACAAATGCAAAATACAAAAGTGACGACCAGCAACAGGCTCTGGGCCCAGCTAGACTGGTCCTAGTCAATTTACAATCCCCAGTGAAGATCAATGGCCCTCTTAAAACTGTCTACTCCTTTGCTCATTACCACCTCTTCCGGTAAGCTGTTCCAAGTTTCCACTACCCTGCTAAAATAATAATTTTTCCTAATATCCATGTTAGCCTGAGATTTAAATAGCTTAAAACAATGACCCCTTGTCCTGTTTTCAGTGCTAAACTTTAGCCCCATAACATTTTCGTTTTAATAAATTTAAACAGCTGAATCATGCCCCCTCGGTCTCTTCTTTGCTCAAGACTGTACATTTTTAGTCTTCTAAGCCTGGAATCATAATCTAAGTGGGAAAGTTCACTTATTAGCCTTGTAGCCCGCCTTTGAACCCTTTCCAATACATTAATGTCTTTCTTAAGATAAGGAGACCAAAACTGAACAGCATACTCCAAATGGGGTCTTACCAAACTTCTATATAAGGGCAGAAGAACTTCTTTAGATTTATTTGAAATAGATCTATTGATAAACCCAAGCATCTTATTGGCTTTGTTGCTAGCAATGCTGCACTGTTGGCTAAACTTTAAATCCTGACTTATTAGGACCCCCAGATCAGTAACTTTGTCTGCCTGACTAATGACTGAACCTTGCAAATAATAACTTGTGCACTTATTTCCATGCCCTAAATGTAGCACTTGACATTTCCCAACATTAACAGCCATACCCCATTTATCAGCCCACTCCGTAATATGATCTAGATCCTCTTGCAGCTGATTTGCTTGTTCTTCATTTTCTACAGTCCCCATAACTTTGACATCATCAGCAAAACAGTTCATGTTCCCAGAAATATTTTTGTGAATATCGTTCATAAAGACAATGAACAAAACAGGCCCTAACACTGATCCTTGAGGAACCCCGCTTAAGACCTCACTCCAATTAGAATAATTTCCCCTTACAACTACTCTTTGTTTCCTTCCGGTCAGCCAATTTTTTACCCAAATGAAAGTTTTCCCTCCTATTCCTATATCAGCTAATTTGCTAAGTAGAGCAACATGCGGTCATCAAAAGCTTTTTGAAAATCAATGTAAACAACATCTACAGGCTTCTTATTGAAATAAATATGAAACTGAAATAATAGCATGGTGATTGAATATATTTAACTTTTTATGCAAGGTTAAAAAAAAACGTAACCTGAAATTGTAAAACTTAAGCAGAACAATGAACATTGACAATTAATTTCATATACTTTGAATGAAATTATCATGAAATTCAAGATACATGTTAAATAAAACGATAAAAAGATTTTTTAAGATCAACATTTTAATATTTACTTTAAAAAAAAGGGAGCAAAATTACTATTTTTATTTTACTTTATTTCTGAACTTCATTAATATTATCAATACTATTATTACTATTTATTTATTTATGTTTTGGTAGTTTATGTATTTAGACATTGATTTTTGCAATTTTAAATTAAAAAAAAAAAAATTCCCTATATTTTCTAGGTTTCTGAGGAAAATTTCAAAACTCCCTGGATTTTCCCTGTTTTTTTTGTTGATTTTTGAATTCCCTGTGTTTTTCCTGTTTCTTCAGATTTCCCTCAGGCGTGGCAACCCTGTACGATCTATCTTGTGTTGTCTGAGCCAAATTGGACTTCCACCTAAATGGGTGCCCGATTAAAACGGAAGTCGTACCTCTCTGCCTTAAATCAAGTAGCTGTGCTACTTGGGCTCGGGCAACTGAGTGGTATAAGTAACAACACTTGTACGTCCTTGGTCACACTAGATATCACTATACTGTGCATAAGAGTGAAAACTTGAAGTGCGAAATAAATTATAAACCATCTGAATTTTTAATGCTCTTGTAATTAAACTCACTTTAATTCACTATAAAATGAAAGTTTTAAATTTAACTCCACCAAACATTTTAGAAAAATTACTCAAAATTAAAAAAGATAATAGTATACCTTTTCTCCAAGATATTCACGGGGCAGCATCCAATATATTGGTTGGGTTAAAACGAATGGAATTCCCATTTTCACATTGCCTGTTTGACCTCCCACTAAAGGAAATCCATGTTTTGATGCTAAAGGTGTGTTACCCAACTCAAACTGAACTTCTCTAGCAGGTGATGTAATCTATGTTGAAAAAAATTCAACATTTCAAACATTTTTGGTTATGTTATAACTACGCCAACATAAAAGCATTTGTTTAATAATGGTTTAAACACTTTATCACTTTGATACAAACTAATTATTTAACTCTTAAAAGATTCTTGAAAATACCTTTGACCAAACCATTTCAGCCTGTTTGCAAGAACTAGATCGCTGGAAGCAAAAGCACTCATAACATCCTTTTGGATTATCAACTGTTAAGCCAAATGTCCCAGGTTTGCATACATTACACTTTGATCCTTCCACATTCTCCTAGTGATATAAATAAATAATATACAAGTTTTAGCGCCTCAGATTTGATGTCTCATACATTTATATTTTAATATTATTTTTATTTAAGGTTATATGGAAAACACATGATATTGACATTTTTTCCTCTTGGAAGAAAAAAATGCATTTTAAACTTTCAGAAGAGACAATACAATGACAATTTTACAGTATTAGGAACAAGCACACTGCAAAACCAAATAAATAATAATTAAAAAAAAGAAAACATTTGAACTTTCTGATGCAAGATTATATTCAGATGTATCCCCAAGAGTTTGTGCATTATTTCTCCACTTTTCCTGACTTTTGTTACCAACACATCATCAATAAAAAATATCTACAACATATCTACAAAAATTTGTAAGACAAATGATAGAAATGAATGCTTTCAAAATCAGATTTAAGTAAATACATCAAATCAGCCACATTGACACTTTTCAGTCATCATATTCTCTTGCATCAGTCAGCTTGTTCATAAATTGTGGGAAATTAAGTTTCAGACACTGGTTGCTTTAGGGGGGGGGGGTTGGTGTAACGAGAAAGATAGCCCTTTAAAACATTCAAATTTGTAAAATATATTACTGCAGTATGAACTTAAGCAGACATTAAAATCAAGTTAATGCACAAAAAGAAAAAGGTTTGGTAGTAATATTTAATATTAAAATTAATGAAAAATTAAACAAAAAAAATCTTTCTCAAGGGATCCTCAAACTTTCAGACAATGTGACCTTTTTTTTAGACAGTATTTTGGTGACCAACCAAAGTTTTAACTCTGTCTAAACCCTAAAACAATAACTAAAAATTACACAAATTGTTAAGTTTTATCCTTAGAAACACAAGTAACTAGTAAAACAAAATCAAGAAATCGTTTGACACTGGAAAATGAAATTGTTTCGTGTGTTACAAAGCTCATTCCAGACATTTAAAAATTGATAAATTCCAAACAAGTTCATGTATCCCACTAGCTAATAGAACACAAAAACCAACTTGAATGTGTGTTAAAACTTTATGTGTACTCCTTTTTTTTAAATAAAAACACAGCAGTAAATTAATTTTCTTTAAACTTTTCTTCCACATCTCGCGACCCCCCCCCCCCCCTACCATTTGAAAACCCCTGTACTAAACTAACTATCTACTAAAAGCATCTAATAAATGATCTAGTTAAACAACTAAAACAAACCCTTTAAAGCTTAGAATTTTTTTTCAAATTTTAAACATCAGTAATTTGCTAGCAGTTCAAATTAGATTTGGCCTCCGAACCACATGAATGTGCTTCGACAAAACCGAAAATTGGTGCTTGCATGGAACTAATTCTGAGAAAGTTAATTGCTTCTTTTGGCGAAACAAGTTTTCTTTGGTGCAGAATTGGCACTAATGTATTCTAGTTGAAAAATCCATTTAATGTCAACATAGTTCCAAATGCAAATTATGCAGCACCAATATAAAAATATTTAAGAGAGGGAAGAAAGAGAAAATAAATTTCAATATTTTGTTCTACTTCAATAGTTTGATTTAAAGAATAATAATGCAATTGTTATGAAAGTAGAAAGAATTGGCCAAGTAAAAGTAAGAAAAACTCTTCTTACAGTAAGACAAAATAGAAGATATGGTATAAACAAACCAACACAAATTTGAGTTCCTACAGCAATATCAAGCTCACGTTGAAACTTACCTTACAAGGGCATTGACCATTCTCATCACACTGACATAGCCCTTCAGCAGTACATTGTGAGCTCTCTGTTCCATCATATTCACATTCGCACTTGAGACATAGTGGGAATTGGAAATGAGCAAATCTGCACTTGTCACAGCGCCTTCCTTCGTAGCCCTCAGAGCAAAGACAATTTCCATTGTCTACATCACATATATCACTAGGAGAACCACGCCAATTACAGTTGCATGGCTACATATAAAAACAGAAAATCAAATTTCAACACTGACATCCAACTTTATTTCAAATAACAACCAACATGCACTTCTAAAAAAATAAGAGTACTATTAAAAAAGAACAGCAAAAAAAAAATTTTTTTTTTTAAGTTTTTTCTATTAACGCTGAATTATTCCTACTTTAACGGTCTGGCAACATTGTATGTAAAAATAAAACTCTAATTTATTTCTATAAAAAAACTACACGACATTGTGATTTTTATCCAATAACTTTTTCTTCAAAAATTTTGTTTCTTAATCTAGGGATTCACATATTTGAAGCTGTACATATCAAAACTGTTCTTGGTTAGCAATTTCCCAAATTATACACTCCAATAACTTGTGCCTCCACATGTGTCTTCAAAAAGTGTCATTTTGACATCTTTCCTCTTGAGTTGTGAGTTTCTTATAGTTTCTTATGTGTTTTTGTAACAACTGTTTCTCATAGAGTGTATGAAACATCAATGTATCATATCTTTAAATTGATAGAACTTCAGAAGGAACACCAAGAACACTTCCCTTCTCTGCTCATGCACTAATGCAGCAGTTCTCAACCTGTGGTCCGGGATCAATTTTCATGAGGTTCGTGAATAGCTAGAGAAAGTTAACCTATATCACTTTTACAGTTGTAATTAAATTTATTGAAGAAAACTTTTGGATCCATCTTATTTCACCTAACATAATTTTAATGAAAATATTATTTCTGTAGTATGTGGTCTGCGTAGAATTCAGAAGAGTACCACGTGGTTCTCAGTGTAATGAAAAGGTTGAGAATCGGAGCACTAATGATACACTTCAAGCCCCTGATGACCTTGCTTGAAAATTATCATGGAAATTTACTTTTAAAAGTTCATTTATAGCAGAAAACTAAAAAATATGACTTCTGCACACTAATTCAGCTTGAAAAAAAGAGAGCTTAATTCGACCAAGTTGGAAACACATGATGCGACTCTTGAACAGAAATATTTTTTAAACCTTTTTATTAAACTTACTTGACAACCATGCAAAGGATCATACCCCCAGGAGGATTGGGTACATCTCTGACAGTATTCACCTTCTGTATTGGGTGGGCAGACACAGAAGCCTGTATCAGGATCACAAATATGTCCAGGAATTTTACATGGTTCACATTCTAAAAAATATAGAATAAAAGGGAACATTGAAAATTATGTACTTCCCAAACAAAACTTTTAATGATTCATATTCAACAGTTGTATTATAATTAAGTTTGTAGCAATTGATACATATGGTAACAGAAAAGCTAGGCAAAAATATCCCCTTTGCTTAGATTTGAACCAGTGACATTTAAATTACTATCTCTATGAAAAGTCACTGGTAATTTTGAGATTTTGAAACAACAATTCAAAGGTTCCAGTTTTTTATTTATACACAATGGGCAAACAAAAAGAAATCTATAAACATTATTTAAATGTTATAATTTTCACATGCTTTAATACATTTCATACAAAATGAGCCATAAAAAAAAGCACCATTAAAATATTTTTGCTACTACTATCACCTACTGTGACATATAAATGTTGTTGGATGAACAACATTTATATATCATATGCAGAACATGAATCACTAGCCCATTTTGTTTGATACGTAATGTACTGCATATTATTTAAAATATATATACATTATTTTTAGGACTCGACCGATGCATCGGCCTGGCCGATGCATCGGCGCCGATGGTTCAACAATTTAGCCATCGGCATCGGCATCGGCGGCCGATGCTAACTTACAGGAAACATCGGCCCATCGACCTTAAAATACATCAAAAAGCCGATGGAATAGGCCGATGTTTTTCTTTTTTTTTTTTTAAAAGGACCTTTGCTATTTTACTTTTTAATACAAAGTAAAGGGAGTTTTTGATTTTTGGGAGTTTTTGGGAGTTTAAAATTGTTTACTTAAATTTCAGTATGAATTTCTATTTTAGTTACCACTGAAAGAGTTTTTAATACTACATTCAGGTACCAAACAAGTTAATTATTGCGTTTTTTCTTGAAGTTGGATGTATGTATATACAGTCGAGTCCGCTTAATAGAAAAGGCAATTTGCCAGGAAAATTTATTCTAATAAGCGGTATATTCCATTATCCGGGATAAAAATAACACATCTCAACGGTGTAATACATTGTAAGTTTATTACATAAAGCGGGGTATTCTATTATACGATATTCCATTAAGCGGGTTCGACTGTATCTCTCATAAGTCATAACTCAAAGATGGTAAGCTGTAGAAGGTTAAGTTTTCGCATGTGGGGTGTGCGTACGTTCCAGTTGTGCACTTCCCTTTTTGTTTTCGATCGGGTGTTCTGAAAAGCCGGTTTACTCATTTTTTGTAGCTACTAATTACTTATTTGAATGTAAAACTAATATAGTGTCTCAGACTGACGATCATTGGTGATACATTGCCGCATTGGAAACCATGGAAACAAATATGAGATGGCAATTTGGTTTTTGTGTCATTTTGTTAGATTCCGTTGAACCGACGGTAATTTTTAATTTTTCAATATTTGTAATATGAATCACAGTAATGCATTCTTTTCTGTATCGCTTCGACGGAGTTACAAGTTTGGGGCCCGTCGAAATACATTTTGGGGCCCCATTTCTCTATCACAAAAGTTGTAAAACATTTATCATAAGCATTTTTGTAACTCCTACGGTGTCCCTATAGTTATGGGACCTCTCGTGCAATTGCAACATTTGCTATATTTTAAATCCGTCACTGCATGTTAATGTAAGAAATTGATTAAAGACGTTTTGAATGGTGACATAATTAGAAAATCGAAGGGACTTTTGAATTTTTTCTTCAGAAGTGCTGAAGTAGATTCAGAAACTCTTCCGAGGCGTTGGTGGTAGCGGTTCTGTACTAAAAAAATGAGGCCGAAGTTGGGGCCGAAGTGTGAGTTACTCCAAAATCAGAGGGTGACCCCAATTCCCTCCCAAACCCTCCCTCGTCGTTTCAAGCATTTCTTAAATATTTATTGCGATTATTTATTTTGGTCAAGAAATGTCATTTTGCGTATTTCTCATACTTGTTTCACCTATATTTCGCAATGCGCCTTATTTTTTGCATCATTAATAGCGATCGATTTTTTTTCTGTTGTAAGTAACGATTTTTATGTATTTATATAAAATCAATGAATAAGTTATTTTCGTTTTTTATAGAAAAATTTCAAGGATTTTCTATTATGCATTTTTTTTTAAATTTCAGAAAATTATTGCTAAATTTAAAAATTTAATTTTAATTTGTTTGTAAAGCTTCATAAAAGATTAAACAATCAAATTGTTCAATATTATGTTAGCAAACATCAGATCAAGTAGTATATTTATTTCGGTTATTAACTTGGTGTAAATATTGAGTTTTTTTTATCGTAGCTGCGTTTTAAGAACCTCGCTCTTTTCATGGCTATTTCTTTTTTCAGCAAAATGTATTTCACTATTATAGCTTTTATGAAAAATGCAAACTTTTCTATTCATAAATTTTAAATAAGTACAAAAATATTCCTATTATGACAATTTTCTTATTATATTGTTATTCAGTAACAATTTTCTTATTTTTAACTTGCCGAAAGTACCTTCTCAAAATGTGCCACCAGCTCTCCGATTATAAGAGAGGGGTGGAATTCACGGTGAATTCTGGGCTATTAATATAATAAGCTATAAACGCATTCCCAGTAACAATTTTCTTATTTTTAACTTGCCTAAGGGCAATTCCACAGTGTCGGACGTAGAATTTGCACAAAATTTACCAATAAAGGTTCATATTTTTCAGAGTTAAAATGGATGAACTGAGCCAATTTTTTTTCTCAATACTTATATATGTAGGAACAATATAAAAACTTATAGAATTTCTGAAAAAAATTCAAACTATAAATATTAAAAATAAAAAACCTCATGGTGTCGGACGTAGATGAAAGGGGAACTGAAAATTGACTTACGTTGAAAAAACCCAAGTTTCAGCTGAATGAACTGTTTTCAGATTTTTTGACTACTTGAATGTTTAAAAGTAAAGCTAAAATATGAATAATTTTTCCTTTTTCTCCAAATTAATTCACGGATAAATAGCACAAATTGTTTTTTCCCCTTGGTGTCGGACGTAGAACAGTTGGTGTCGGACGTAGAATGTGCAAAGCAGACAACGTTCGACATGAAATAAACATCTCAAAAAGCTGTTTAACTCTTAATTTGTTTATAGAATTATATATTATGGTATTTTAAAGCATAAAAAAGGGGAAAATATGCACAACAGGGGTCTGTGCAGAATTTTTCCCATTGCTCCATTGTTTGTGAAAATCAAATAATTTTGTTAAAATTGAAATATTTTGAAACTAAAAATTTTATGCAAAAAGAATGTAGAGGGGGGGGGGGGGCATGGCCCAAGTGATGGCAGAGAACTTGTTTACAGGGAATGTTTTCCAAGACATTTCTTTTTTTCTGCCAAAATATTATTCTTCTGTGTGTTCTTGAGGGATTTGGGGGGAGGGGGCAGAGGGATCCCATTGCTTTTGGGGAGATGGACATCCTTAATGTATCAATATCTGTATACCATTCCAGGAAATTTGTATTTTAAGTCTTCACTCATAAAATAAGGAAAATACTATAACGAGAACAAGAGAGATTAGACGCATTTTGTCAAGTTTTTTTTTCTTTTTTTTTTACAATCTCTTTGTGAACTACAAAAAAACTCAATCTCTAGGGTGAAAAGAAATGAAGATTGATTTATAGAATTTTAATGAAAAAAACTCTAACTTATTAACAAATAATGAGAAATTTGGATGTTGGTTACAAATTGTTGAAAACGAAACTGAACATTTTGAGGCACAAACAGGGGTTGTTGTGAGTTCATCAAAAATACTTGAGAGTTTTTAAGTGAAAACTGGGAAAGGGAGGAGTGTTATTTTTGAACTGAGACCCCTAATGCTTCTTAAATATTCATAATTTTATACATTCCTACGTTAATCGCTATTGATAAACATATGAGACTCATTTCTTATCTTCAGATATTTTCCAGAGTCAAAATATTGTGTATATGTTCTTTAAATTTATGTTATGTAAAATATAAGTATCCTTATATATTATTTCTGTAGCCTGTTTTGGTTTCTACGCCAGATTTTCCTCAATTCTTGGTCGATTTCTTTGATTTACGCCTTATTTTAAAGCTTATGGTGGTGGCTACTGACGAAAAATAGACCAACGGTCTAAAAATAGTTTTTTCAGCCGAAAAACCTGTTTTAAAGAATCAGAATGAGGTTTTCGGTTAAACTCATAACTTTAATTTGCGCTATGACCGACAAAGCTGAATAGCTTGATCGGCAGAGTGTTCTCTTCGTATCCAGGAGATTGCGTGTTCGGGTCCACGTCCGGGCAATCTGCAACAAAAAATTAGAGAAATATCGCGCATTACATGAACACTTAATTAAGTGAATTACAAATATGAGGGAATAGAATACGTGAGAAGGAAACGCTCCTTGCTGATATGAAATCTTGAAGTGACTTTGTGCTAAATTACTTCGGAATTGTACGATTTTTTTTTCTTTTTATGCTTTGACTCTGGTAAAAAAATTAAAGCATAATGTAAGCGAAAATATAAATAACAGGTTTAAGATTTCAGACTACAATAGAGATGTTTTTTGTTCAGAAAAAAATAATAAATCGTATATTGAAATATATATTCTTCTAATGAGTTTTTGACTCTTTGTACAAATAAAAAAATTACTACCTCAATTTGAAGGGTAAAATATATATTTTTTCTTCTTTTTGCAAAAAAACAAATAGCTTATCACATTTTTACTACATTCGAAAAGCAACTCTTAAAAAAGAGCGTAGTTCAATTTATTTTGTATTTTAACCGTGCTGTTAAATGATGAACACGTGCTGCCATCTAAATCATAACGGTTCAAGCAGCCTGCGGTAACAAATTGTAAAAATTTTCAAGAATAAAAAAATGTTTCTTCAATATCTTATCTTATATATTATTCCCTTCTCATTTTAAAACTTATCAGGCTGGCTAATGAAGAAAAATAGACTTACGGTCGAAAAATCAAGTTTTCGAAAACGCCTCTTGCTGTTTCAAAACCTTGATGCTGCCTGTAGTTCTTATGCATTTTTTAAAAGCAAAGATAATGCAGTTTTCCCTTTTTTACGTCGCTTTCGGCAAAAAAAAAATAGCCTGTGTGTGTGTTCATATTTTAATAAAGCTTAAAAGCACTGGACTTAGTTGTTCGGTTAAATTGATAATTTTTTTTCGTAGAGCGTTCGGCTATAAACTATCTGAACTTCGGAAAAGTTTGGGCTGTCCGAAAGAATATCAAATTTATATTGGTATTACGCATTACATGTATTCATGACATACAAACGTAATAAAATAAATGCAGTGGGAATGCTACTTGGTGTTTCGACTCCTTTATGCAGGCTACAGTTATCATTGGGATAAGTTGACTGTTAATCGAAGAGTGTTCTTCCTTTTTTTAAGCTTTGACTACATCCAGACCACTCAGCATAATGTAAGCATAAAAAAGTATTAGATTTACCTAAAGGAAATCCTTTTTGTGCAGAAAAACATTTTCATTGTATGCTGAAATGTAGATGTTTCTAATAGCAGTGTTCGACCTTTTGTACAAATGAAAAAATACTACGTCAAATTAAAACTACGAGTTTCACCCAGTAAACCTTTAATTTTTTATTCGCGGGAATACGATATAAAGCATTAAAATTATTATCAACTTCATTAGCAAGAAATCATTTTCTACTCCTCTGCTTTCTGCTGAAAAAAAAAAAACATTTTGTCCATGTTCAAAAATTACACTTAAAAAACGGACTCAGCTCAACTGGTTTTGGTTTTGAATTTTAAGTGTTCGATTAAAAGAGAAACATGTGCGGGCATTTAAGCCGTAACTGTTAAAGCAACCTTCTATGTGAAATAGTTTAATATTCAAAGATAAAAACACTTATTTTCAATCTAATTTATTACTTCTCTAGAATGTTCGTTTCAATCGCTACGTGAGATCTTCGTCATTCTTTAATCAAATTCCATGCTTTTCGAATAATTTTAAATCGTATCATGCTGGTTAATGACAAAACATAGAAGCATGATCTTATTATTATTATTATAATTTTTTGCCAAAAAGCTTTTTTGCTGTTTTTTACTACGCATTCCTTCAATGAATAGCTTTCGAAAAGGAAGGCGCAATTGCTAGGTTTGTTGGGGTGTCGTTCTGTTAGTCAGAATGGCGCCAATTTGAACACGTGCCAATAAATATCTCTTTAATGTTTCTTTTTTTATCGTCAGATGCTGACATGTGCAGGACAGTATTTGCCTCAACCTGTTTTTTTACATGCACAATTATTGCTTTTTCACGAGTCACTACTCAGCCACACTTTTAATGATATTTATGTTTGAATTGAAAATATGTACGACCAAAAGTTGAGAGATGATCAAATTATTACAACATTGTATTTGACGAGGTTTTGTTACTGATATCTTTAAATTACATGCCTTCTCTTCTGCGCTTACTTTTTTTTTTCGGTTTTCCTTCATAATGTTTTTCCTTTGAAATTCTTAAAGAGCGAAATACGTTATGAAACGATTCGAAGCACAGTGCGGAGTTCCGCACGGGTCGACTAGTAAATACATCATAAGGCATGCATAGCATTGTGAATGATTTAATTTAACCAGGAATTTTCGTAAACTTATAAACCTAGTTTCAGTTAGGAAAATATTGGTGTCGGACGTAGAAATTTTTCGGACCAATTATTTAAGCATAACTAGTTTTTTGAAATTTAATTTAAATGATTATTTTTAATTGCATATAAAATCTTTATTTGCAGACAAAATATTATGTAAAAATCTTCACTCAGTTTTACACAATATAAACTTTCAGCCAATTTGGTGTCGGATGTAGAATTACAAAAATGCCTTATATGAAAAAATCCCTAAAAATTAAGTTTTTCAGTTAAAGTGCAATTTTTTTGTATATAACTCTTCTAGAGAGTTCTAAGAAGCATATTTTAAAGAGAATATTTGAAAAATGCGACAATGTAAGTATCAAACAGCTATTCTTAAGTCGTATAAAAAAAGTTACTTGTAAGAACATGGTCATAACAACCTGATTTGAAGCCTCAGAACTCTAATTAATTTTGCTTTTGCAGCATATTTTTGTTATTTCCATACACTTCAGATAATTACCTTTCCATTGATACCAAAATTGTGAGAAAAAGATTATTTTAAAATTCTGCCACTTTTTCCCCTTTCCTGTGGAATTGCCCCTAAAGTACCTTCTCAAAATGTGCCACTAGCTCTCCGATTATAAGGAAGGGGTGGAATTCACGGTGAATTCTGGGCTGTTAATATAATAAGCTATAAACGCATTCCCAGTAAAAATCTGTACAAAGTACACTATTGGCAAAAAAGGTAAAACTGGGAGCATAAAAAAATTACCCATATCAAAAAAGGCAAAAGGTCGAATTTTGACTAATTTCATGAATATTTACAACTTATGCACGAAATGAAATTACAAAGCATATGATTAATTTTAAAGACAAATGAAAAATTTGCTGAAAGAAATCATTTGAAAGTTAATAGAACAAATATTTTAGTATTTATGTTTCGAAAAAGAAATCTGTTTTTTTTTTTTTTTTTGCGATTATACCATTCTTTATTTGTAGAAAGGAAGTAAAGTGAAATGAATAAACGATCCTTTAAATCCCTGATAATCTTATTAATTTATTTCTGTTTGATTTTTTTCTTTTTTTTTGCCATCGGCCAAAGGCATCGGCCATCGGCAATCGGCCATTTGGAGGAAAACAATCGGCCATCGGCCATCGGCCATCTTTGAACAATCGGCCAACAATCGGCATCGGCCCATCGGCCAAAAAATGCCATCGGTCGAGACCTAATTATTTTAATTTTTATTTGTTTTGCTGGGAGCAGTAGTTTACAGCACATAACATTCAAATCCAAACACAAAGAAGAAAACCCTTACTTTTGCATCCTTTATTTGAATGGCCATAGTAGCCTGGCAAACACTTATTGCACTTATCTCCACCAATTCCAGGATGACATTCGCACATTCCAGATAACTCATCACAAATGGGGTTCACTGAGCCAGTGGGGTTGCATCTACACTCCTCACAACCATTACCAGATAAGATGTTCCAAGTTCCTGTCTAACAACAAAAAGACATATTTGAACCATCAATAAAACCAGATGAATATATTAAATGAAATAAATGTACTGAGCATAGTCAGATAAAAATATAAAGTATCTGCGCACATAGCACATAACTATCTACAGGAATGAAAATCCACGGGTGCAGAATATGTCCGATCCGGCGATCTAGGATCGGGGGAAGTTTGAACATCTGGGAAATTTTGCAGATTCTTTTTTTTTTTTAATTTTCTGATTTTTTTCGCAAGTGTCTTTTGAATGCATTTTCTTTTGCATCACCACTTTTCATATTTTCATTAACTATTTGTTGGATAATAATTTACATTTAATAATAAATATTAGATATGAGATTTTAATTAAAACTTATGTATGTATTTACTTAATTTACTTTTTAGATACCTAGTTCCTACAAGTCACCAGTTCATTCCATTAAGTTTTAAAGATGCAATTGTTCATTTTATTTTTTTCAAAATTATCTATAGCTATAGTAATGAATGAATTTTTATCTGAAACATAAAGCATGCTGTAAAATTTTGGGGAAATTTTCATATAGATTGGGGGAAATGTTGGCAGTAAAAACATTTTCTGCACCCCTGTGAAAATCAACAAGCAGTGAGTAGGCAAAATTTTTAGAAAGAAAATGCCTTTTGCTTTCAATCATGCATTGGTGAAAGCAATAATGAACATTTTTCATTAATTTATCTTCAAATTTTGAAGATAATCAGTGTTTAATATGGATATTATTAACAATTTTCAACCAATGCACATATCTACAGCAAATGTATCTGCACAGCATTAAATGTATCTGCGCTAGGCATGTACGCGTGCATTTATATTATCTATCTACTGAGAATATTTAATTAAAACAAAAAGCAAATTGAATTTCTATTGAAGTTAGATTTTAGATCATTCTTTGATGTCAACATTTAAACTACCACATTTTGCATTGGTCACAGTATGCACTGAAATTACTTAATTAAAACAACCAAAACAAATTTTAATTCTACTGAAGTTATATTTTAGTTTATTCTCAGAAGTCAACATTTTAAATACCAACCAAAGGGTACATTGGGCAGCACACCTTAAAAAATTGAAAAATTATGACAGCATACAACCATAAAGTTTCACAAACCAGGATATATTTCACGTACTAATATTGGTCTTGAAATAGCATTCTGAAAAAAATTACAATAATTAGTTGTCATAATGACCTCTATATATTTTTTAATTTCCCTTCCTTTTGAAAAATGTTTACCATTTCAATTTTGAAGTACAGTTTTCGAAAGGGTAGAATACATGTTTTTACAATTGACTGCAAAATATTCATTTTTGGCCATATTATGGCGAAAATAGTCGCATTAGTCGCCTTTTCTTCAAAATACTAGCTTTAGTTACCTTTTTAGTTGCTAATGGCAGCACTGCCAATGTAACGTCCAAATAACTGGATCAAGAATTTAAAAGAATACTGAACAATTGTACAAGTTCTACTGAATAATTGTTAATGTTTCTAAAAATAGCACAATCCAGTTTTCTGAAGATATTTCTTTTATTATTATTATTAATACTGTTTATTTATTTACTTCTGCATTTTTATCTCCCTAAGTTTCTACTAGACTGGAACAATGTTTAGTTTAAGTCAAGTTGCAATTAAAAGTTTTACTCTTATCAAACAAAATAATAACAAAATAATAATTATTAACAAAAAGATTTTTTATTTTTCCTTGAATTAATAAATAGTTTTACATTTATTAATGATTCCATGCATCTTATCCCTTTTCCAAAGACAACTCAATAAAGTAACTAAAAAAATTAAAACATTTTGGATTAAATGAAAATTATAATGAAACTCTGGAACTTTTTTTTTTTTAATACACTAACTACCAATAAGTATTTGGACACCTATGCAAATGCCGATATCTGCGGTCCTAAGGTACGTTACGGCCTCCGCCAGTATATATCGTGTAGGAAACAGCATCGGCTTTAGTCGCATGCAAGATGCCTCGCAGTTCGGAGCTCTCTGATTTCGAGAAAGGTATAACTATCGGGTATCACAAATGTGGCCGATCCTTAAGGGACATTACTTGCGATCTGAAGTACCCAAAATCAACAGTGGCCTATGTGATTAAGAAGTGGAGGGTGAGCTGTCATTGTCGGAATGTGCCTGGAGTCGGCAGACCAACGAAACTGGGAGAAAGAGACCGACGAGTGCTGTCCTGAGAAATTCGGAAGAACAGCACCCAAACAATGGCCCTCATCTGCGAGAAGTTTCAATAGGCATCCGGGAGTATTGTTTCATTTAATACCATCCGTAAGGAAGTACATCTGCTTGGTTTTCATGGTCGTGCTGCTGCCCATAAGCCTTTGATCACAAAGTCTAACCACACTGCTCGGTTAATGTGGTGCAAAGCACATCAAAATTGGACTGTAGATCAGTGGAAACAGGTTCTTTGGAGTAACGAATCAAGGTTCACCCTTTACCGTTCGGATGGTAGGGTCTGGGTCTGGCGTCTACCTGGAGAACGTCTCCTGCCAGAATGCATTGTGCCAACAGTCAAGTTCGGCGGAGGTGGAATTATGGTCTGGGGGTGTTTCTCTTGGTATGGGCTGGGACCCTTGGTCCCCATTCATGTTAAGCTCAACTCCGATGCCTAATGCACTATTTTGGATGACATTGTGCTTCCTACGTTGTGGCAGTTTTACGGGTTGGACCCCTGTTACTTTCAGGACGACAATGCCAGTTGTTATGTTTCGACGTTAACCAAAGCTTGGTATGGTGCCAATGGAGTTCATCGAATGGACTGGCCTGCCCAGAACCCAGACCTGAACCCTATCGAGAACCTCTGAGACGAGCTGCATCGCCGAATTCAGGTGTGCACTCCCCGTGCAAAATCGGTGAAGGAACTTCTATATCTTCTCCAAGCTGAGTGGAAGAAAATACCACTAGCTGTCATACAAAGACTTGTGGAAAGTATTCCCCTGAGGGTTCACTCTGTAATTGCCTCTCGTGGAAGCTCTACCAACTATTGATTTTGAATAAAGTTAGTTTTTCTTTTCTATCACAGGTGTCCAAATACTTATTGGTAGTCAGTCTAATATGAGGTCTCTGAGTTTTTGATGTCAATTTCACCCCTTAAAGTATAAAAATGACTGACAAAACAATTATTAACTTGTCAATAAATTTTTCATAAAATTAAATCAAACATTATAAAACTAGATCTGAAAGGTGTTAAAATATTCTGATATTTTTTTATGAAAAACCAAAAAAGCAGTGAACATACTTACAATGCAAGAACTGCAGTTTTTACCAGTAACATTAGGTTTACAAACACACTGGCCTGTTGAATCACACTGTTTAGTAGCAGACCCTACAGCATCACAACCACACCCTAAAACATCAAAATCTAGTGATATTCTCATGAAACTAAAAATTGAAGAATTTATATAACACAATTGAAGTTAAGCTTAAAATATTAAATGACGAAAATTAACATTTCCGGAAGCAAACTAATTTCCTGGTAACTCAATTTATCTCAAGTTAATGGTAATTAAATATTTCAGGTGATTCTTTGGACATCTGTTTTGGTGCAGAGTTTTTCATTCATATAAATGGTAAACACTTTGAAAAATGATTTCATATTTAAGTTATAATACTGCTTACATAATCAAAGAAGGAATATTAGGAACAGTAAGGAACATAAGCAGATCAATGAAATTGCAAAAAGCTTCCCCGACTAGCATTAATAAAATTCATTGCCTGTAGATGTTGCTTACATTGATTTTCAAAAAGCTTTCGATAAGGTACCGCATGTTGCTCTACTTAGCAAATTAGCTGATATAGGAATAGGAGGGAAAACTTTCATTTGGGCAAAAAACTGGCTGACCGGAAGGAAACAAATTGTAGTTGTAAGGGGAAATTATTCTAATTGGAGTGAGGTTTTAAGCGGGGTTCCTCAAGGATCAGTGTTAGGGCCTGTTTTGTTCATTGTTTTTATGAACAATATTCACAAAAATAATTCAGGGAACATGAGTTGTTTTGCTGATGATGTCAAAGTTATGGGGACTGTAGAAAATGAAGAACAAGCAAAACAGCTGAAAGAGGATCTAGATCATATTACGGAGTGAGCTGATAAATGGGGTATGGCTGTTAATGTTGAGAAATGTTAAGTGCTACATTTAGGGCATGGAAATAAGTGTACAAGTTTTTATCTGCAAGGTTCAGTCATTAGTCAGGCAGACAAAGTTACTGATCTGGGGGTCTTAATAAGTCAGGATTTAAAGTTTAGCCAACAGTGCAGCATTGCTAGTAACAAGGCGAATAAGATGCTTGGGTTTATCAATAGATCTATTTCAAACAAATCTAAAGAAGTTCTTCTGCCCTTATATAGAAGTTTGGTAAGACCTCATTTGGAGTATGCTGTTCAGTTTTGGTCTCCTTATCTTAAGAAAGACATTAACATATTGGAAAGGGTTCAAAGGCGGGCTACAAGGCTAATAAATGGACTTTCTCACTTAGACTATGATTCCATGCTTAGAAGGCTAAAAATGTACAGTCTTGAGCAAAGAAGAGACCGAGGGGACATGATTCAGTTGTTTAAACTTATTAAAATGAAAGATGTTATGAGGCTGAAGTTTAGCACTAAAAACAGGATAAGGGGTCATTGTTTTAAGCTATTTAAACCTCAGGCTAACATGGATATTAGGAAAAATTATTATTTTAGCAGGGTAGTGGAACCTTGGAACAGCTTACCGGAAGAGGTGGTAATGAGCAAGGGAGTAGATAGTTTTAAGAGGACCATTGATCTTCACTGGGGATTGTAAATTGACTAGGACCAGTCTAGCTGGGCCCAGAGCCTGTTGCTGGTCGTCACTTTTGTATTTGTATTTGTGCTCAGAAGAAACCCCAAGATACCTCAGGAAAAACCTCAGCCAGAAATGTCCTAGATGGGTCACTGCCTACAAACTCTGGGAATAGTTATCATAACAAAGTAATGTTTAATAACTTCGCTGTATGATAAAATATAAAATAAGTTACACATTTAGTATTGTATATCAGTTAAATACAACAGTACAGCAAAAAAATCACATATTATTGTTTATTAGACACATACTGACACAAACTTTAATAACTGGGACCTCCCATGCATAATACAGTTGACTCTGAACTCGAAGCATTATAACTTGAATATTCCTTTATCTCAAAGTTTTCATTCGGTCCCAAAATAGTTTAGTGTTTTCAACACAAAATTGTCTCTATATCTCAAATGTACTCTTTTAAGTCAAAGTTTTTACAAGATTTTCGTTTCCATTATATGCTTAAAAAATCCAGCCAAAATAAGACAGGGTTGTTTGGTTTAAACCAATTGGTTTTTTTTTTAAAAACATGCGGTTTTTTAAAAAATGTTTTTTTTTTTAAAAAAAGCCCAAAAAAAAACATTTTACAGGTTTACATTGATTTCCCCACACATATTAAAAAATGTAAAATTCCATTTATGTTAAGTTCCTTGCTAAGTTGCAGAGATAAATACTAAAATTGCAAAGTTGCTTCTTCAAAATGTATTACAAGCTTTATTCGAAAAAAAATATTAATATATTTTTTATTTCATATATGTGCCATAAAGCAGATTTCAGTCAACTTCCATCATTCTGCTTAATTTGCATGATTAGTTAAGATTTACTAAGGATTGAATTTTTTATTGTAGATGCAATCCATTATATTGCTCACTCCTGTTGCAGGGGTGTGACATTTTTGCCCATTTATTTGCACTTTCCTAGAATTTTAACTTTGACTTGTAAAGTAATCAACAGTCTAACTTAATTGTTTGCACCTAAAAATTAAGATTTGTTTTGCAGGTGAACACAAATAATATTTTTTGAATCAAATTTTAAAAAAAAGTTTATACTTCATATTATGATACATAATAGTTCCTTACATTATAATGTAGAAAGATTAAAAGATAAATTTTTAAATTCCCAGAATAAAATGCAAATGTATGTGTAAAAATTGATTGAGAAATATATAAATCTTCACATATAAACTACACTCTCCATTGGTGTTTTTTTTTAGATTCTGTGTGCTCAAAAGATTTTGATTGGCTATACACCTATGCTGCTTTTTGACTATTGGGTGCAGATAATTCTTATTTTTTCCCCCCTTTTGTTCATTGGAATTGGGATTTTGGTATTTGCTTTGCCGTAGCTAACCTGTGCAGTTTACAAAAGTTACTTACTCATATTGTTTTAAAAAGAATGTCTAATTTTGGTAGAAAAAAAGACCTAATCTGGCTTTCATTTGATAAAATCAAAAATGAAGCCAGTATTTTGTATCATAAAGGGTCTATATATACAAGCATACTAATATGTTAATCAAGTCAAACATTTCAATCAACATTTCCCCGCAGAAAGCTATTTTAATTATTTTATTTAGTTACAAGATTTTGTTCTAATCTGTTTAATTAATCAAGAAATTAGGTATAATGTGACTATTGAATAACTGTTAATTACATGGAACCTTAATTTCCTTCCGAAAATTGTTTTTCTCGCAAATAGTATTTAAACCAAAAATAAACCGGTTTAAACCAAAACAACCTGGTGTAAACCAAAAAAAAATGTTTTTTTTTTTGGTTTTTTTTTGAAAAAAAACGTTTTTTTACCAACCCTGAAATAAGAGAAAAAAAAAGTTTCTTTCCTCTTGTAACACATTGCTGTGCTTGTAAGGGGGGGGGGGGGGTAATTTAATCACAATACTGCTCCTTAATGCATAGTGTTTTGAAGATTAAGTGAGAAGTAAGTACTTTTTGCCATGGCTGATGACCTTAAGTTTTGTTGATAGCTAATATTTGAAAGACTCAAAATTTTGGCTACTGAAAAAAGTAGCCTTTATTTTCTGGATGACTCAATCTGCTTTTAAGGCAAAAAGACATTTAAAATCAATACCAACTGAAATGTGTATTATTAGTGACATGTCCAGTAAGGGATCTGTCATCAAATTGGGGGATTTCAATTTTCCGGGTACTGATTTGAATAATGTTTATCCCAGTACTGGCAGAGAAGAGGAATTTTTAAAAGTAATTGGTGCTTGTTTCTTAAATCAAGTTGTAACTCAGTGGACTCGAGAGGAAATGAGTTTGGATCCAGTTTTCTGTGACGTAGGAAGTTCTGTTCAGGGGTTGCGTGTAGGGTATCATATTGGAGATAGTGATCATAACAGCATTAGGTTCTGGAGTGAATTTAAAGTGTACAAAGTTGAAAATTTTACCTTTGAGCCCAATTTCAGAAACTCAAATTTTGTTGCACTTAGGCAGAGCTTCAAAGAGGTTTTTTTGTCAGGATTGGAAAATAGCGACGTAGATCAGCAGTGGACGGAATTTAAGGAAAAACTGGCAAAAACATTGGGGATTATGTTCTTTTTTAAAAAAAAGAAGTTAGTACTAAAATTTGGCCCATGTGGTGCTAAAAGGAGATTAAAGAAGCTCTAAATTACACTGCTGTGTGCAGGTAAAGAGCAGTAACTGCAAATTTTTCATTTTTCATTTTTTTGCATTTTTGTCATCTAATGTAGGTTATCTTTATTGTACAAGCTCGCTTATTTGGTTTCCGCTGCAAAAAAGGCGCGAAAAAGACGTCTAATTCCAACAATTCCCTATTGTTAGTATTAAATCCAAAACGCGTTTCATCAAATATCTCGAAAACTCATTTCTGCAGATACTGCCGTTTACCTGCACACGGCAGTATAAGCAAGCGGCTTTTCGTCAGTTTAAGGAAACTGGTCAGAGTTCAGATAGGCTCCAGTATTGTGAGGCAAGACGAAATTTTAAGTATTTGGTACGGATTCGGAAAAGGGAATTGGAGCAAAGGATAGCAGATAACATTGATGGGAATCCTAAGAAATTTTTTGCTTACGATAATTCTGGGAAAGCTCGAAATAGTCAAATTGGGCCATTGGTTGATGTGCATGGAAGTTTTATCCAAAACGATAGGGACATTGCAAATGTTCTAAGTAACTTTTTTTCCAGCGTGTTTAACGGTAACTGTATCTCAACAGTTGACACTAGCAAGACACAAGTTATTATGCAGCTTGAGGATTTTGTGTTTTCCAGGGAGGAGGTTCTGTTTCAACTGAAAAAAAATTACAGCAACTAAAGCTCCGGGACCAGATAATATTTATTCAAAAATTTTAGTTGAATGTGCAGAGGAATTAGTGGATGTTATTTTAAATATTTTCAATGCTTCTTATAACTCAGGGACAGTGCTAGACGACTGGAAACTGGCTAACATAACGCTGTTCTTCAAGAAAGGGTCTAAAGGTAATGCTGGGAATTATAGACCTGTAAGTCTGACTTCAGTGGTTTGTAAGATTTTCGAAACTTTGATCAAAATTAAGATTAGGAATTTCTTAGAAACTTACAGTCTGTTGACTAGTTTGCAGTATGAGTTCAGGAAAGGTAAATCGCCTGCTTCTAATTTATTACATTTCTACGACAAGGTTACCTTGTCTTTAGATAACAAAAAGTGCATGGATGTTGTTTACATTGATTTTCAAAAAGCTTTTGATAAGGTACCGCATGTTGCTCTTCTCAGCAATTTAGCTGATATAGGAATAGGAGGAAAAACTTTACTTTGGGTTAGAAATTGGCTGACTGGAAAGAAACAAAGAGTAGTTGTGAGGGGAAATCATTCTAAATAAAGTGATGTTTTAAGCGAAGTTCCTCAGGGTTCAGTTTTAGGGCCTCTCTTGCTTATTATTTTTATGAATGACATCGATGAGAATATTTCTGGAAGCATGAATTGTTTTGCTGATGATGTAAAAGTAATGGGGATTGTAGAAAATGAACAGGTAAAACACCTTCAAGAGGATTTAGATTATATTACAAAGTGGGCGGATAAGTGGTGTTATGGCAGTTAATGTAGGGAAATGTCAAGTGCTGCACTTAAGTCATTGAAATAAGCGTATGAGTTATCGTTTACAAGATTCAATCATTAGTCAGGCAGAAAATATTATTGATCTGGGTATCTTAGTTCATCAGGACTTCAAGTTTAGTCAACAGTGCAGCATTACAAATAACAAAGCCGACAGAATGCTTGGGTTTATCAATAGACCTATTTCAAACAAATCTAAGAAGGTTCTTCTGCCTTTATATAGGAGTTTAGTAAAACCCCATTTGGAGTAGGCTGTGCAGTTTTGGTCGTCTTATCTGATAAAAGATATTTGTGTATTGGAAAGGGGTCAAAGAAGGGTAACAAGACTAGTAAGGGGGCTTTCATATTTAAATTATGATACCAGACTTAATATGTATAGCCTGGTGCAAAGGAGGATCAGAGGGGACATGATTCAGTTGTTCAAACTTATCAAAATGAATGATGTTAATGGTTTAAATTTTTGCACGGAAAGTAGGATGAGGGGTCATTGTTTTAAGCTATTCAAATCTCAGGCTAACCTGGAAATAAGGAAAGACTACTACTTTAGTAGGGTTGTGGGCACTTGGAACAGCTTACAGGAAAAGTGGTAATGAACAAGGGTGTGGATAGCTTTAAGAGGGCCATTGATCATCATTGGGGACTAATGAATTGACTAGGACCAACCTAGCTGGGAAAAGAGCCTGTTGCTGGTCGTCACATTTGTATTTGTATTTAAAACCAAGAGGAAAGAGATTAGGTCCACGACATACAATTTTAATAACGTGTTATGGTGTAAAAAAAAATGGAAAAAGTCAAAAATAACCATATTTATTCTCTGTTAGTATTTTTTTAAGTTGTAATTAATCTTATTCAATTTTTTTGTGTTATAGTCTATCCATTTTGCTCTATTCCTGAAAAATATAATAAAAATTATTCTTCCGAAGGTTGAGAAAGGAACTTTCGATAACTTGAACTACCAATTACCTGAATGTTTTAGCCGGTTCCCCTTGAGACTTTGAGTAATTGAGAGTTGACTGTATTAGCATTTTTCATGCCTGAATAATGTGATCTTCGGAATAATCAAAACAAATCATTGCCTCAGAGCAACTGTAAGATATCTTGGCGTTATTCCTGGATTAGATGTCTTAGTGTTGCTTTGAGACGACGAAATATTTATAATTAAATAACATTTTCCAGAAATCATACAAAATGATTCCCAAAAAGAAATAAAAAAACTAGTTAAATACAGTTGGCTCTATAACAACTTTCAAGACACTGCGGCTGCATAAGCTAATCTGGCAACCTAATTGCTTGGCATTCGCCAAATTGAGAAGAACATTAATTATTCCAAACCCCAAAAGTGCATTTAACAAACTGAAACAAGAAACATTATCTTAGACTTCTGGGGAAAGGTGCATGATGGCAAGGGGCATCATGGCTTCTGCATACAAAGAACACACTGTAAAAAATACAAAAAGTGTTGTTCCGTTGTTCTATGAATGTTTATGTTAAGTAGATATGTAGTGTTTAAAATGTAGTACAAGAAACTACAAGACCACAAAAATTCATCCTTAAATAGAAATCATCCTTCAACAGAATTTTTGGGAAAACTACAGTGGAGGAGTGGGTGTCTTGGACCGCAATTAGTCATCTGTAAATAGAGATAGTCGTTAAATAGAGCAAAATTAAACCGAGAACCAACTGTATCATTAAATCATTCTAAGTATTTAAAACTCGTATCATTCTCACTTACATTTGCAGCCACTTTCCGAGAAGCGATAATATCCTTCCAGGCAGGAATCACATTTCAAACCAGAAACCCCTGGTTTACATTCACATTTTCCAGAGACAGGATCGCACTTGCTCAGTTTTTCTCTTAATGTTCCTGTTTCATTGCACTGACATTTGATACAACCGAGTTCCACATTGCCATATCCATCCTGGTAAAATATACACAAGTTTATTGATGAATTGTGAACTATAGAAACATTTAAGCAATAAGTTACTGCCCTTAAGCCAGAGCTAAGGAAGAACTACTTGCAGTATACCCGACAGCCCGGTTGTGCATCAGGGACTGCATTTTCGTCCTTGTTATGACTCATCTGTCGGTAATAGGCAACAACTCAGTTGGAGGCAGCTATTCTTATTGAAATTGGTAATCTCAAATTTAATGAGAGAGCATCTTCATCGCGACCGGTTGTTGACTATTCCAGACAGATGAGTCTTTATCAAGGCCGAAAATGCAGTCCCTGATGTATGACAAGTATTTGAGCCCTGACAATATACCTGGCTGTCGGGTATATTGTAAATATTTGACATGGGTTTCAAAAGGCAAGCAAAGGGTAACAAAAGCCCTGACCAAAGAACAAACTTTGCATACAAAGTGAAGGTTTTTTCAAGATAAAAAAGACGATTACAGCATCTAAATGCCACCAGCAGGTGGAGCTAAAACAATACAGAAAAACTTATGGGACCAGGTTTTGGCTAACACTGATGTACAGGACGAAATTTCACTAGCAAGGATTTGTTACAGGTATGTTAAATTGAAATTTTTAGATTTATTTCAACATTTTAGAGCAGTGTATCAATTGAAAACCTTGGTGCAAGAAGTGGGCAGCTTTGGATTTTAAAGATTTTTAGAGATCACAAAACACATTTAACAAAATAATTTTTCCAGACTTTGTCTGTATAAATAATACTGTGTTAGAACTTGTCTCAATGAAACCAAATTTAATGACATTTTAGTATGTTACATGTTGCACATCCAGTTCAATACTGCGATAAATGCAAATTTGTAATTGTTGATTCTATAGTGGTATTGAAGTTTAAGTTATCAACATCAAATATGAAAAAAAAAATGGTTTGCTGCAAATCATCATTTGATAAACATTTCTGAATGTAAAAGAAAACTTCCTTATTTTTTTTTTTTTTTTTTTTTTTTTTTTTTTTTTTTTTTTTTTTGTCTATTAGTGAGTCTTACTGGAATTATAGATCAATAACTTTCTATAATATAAAACCCTTCATGTTTTCATTTACTTAAAATTAATTATCATATTTTTATTTATGGGCTTTTGACTATGATATTTATGTTTAAGATTTTTTTTAAAAATGCAAAATTTTTCAACACATAATTCAGACTAGTTATTTTACTATGATTTAAAATATATTAGTTATAATATTTATATTTTTAAAAAAAATCAAACGCTTTTTTATAAATAACATTTTATTGCACAAAACACAATAATGATACATTCAGAAATTATCTCACATTCATTACTGTATAAAAGTTCGTGAGTAGATTTTAATGTAAAATAGGTCAACAAAAAATAGTTGATACAACAAAACATACAATAATATTTAATATGCAATTGTTTAAATTTTCTTTCAAGATTAAAAATAAATGGACATTTATGAGATCTCATGTGCTTAGCTTGATCTTGTTCATTAAATGTTTCACATTAACCCTTTGAAAGCCATGAGATTTGAGGTAGAACATGGAAGTTTGTGATGTTTGCAGAAAAATTGCAAAATATTTTTAAAGAGTTTTTTCTTTTTTTTCCCTCTTTTTCTAATATTAAGATTCTGATGGCTTAGTATATAAAAAAATACATAACTAATGAGTTATTAATATGAGATAATTTATAAAATTAATTTTTAATTTGGGTGAAAAATCTGACCCATAATGGTCTATAAAAGTTTAGGAAACAAATTCATTTCATCATCAAAAAGTTTGCTAGCATATTTTGAAGAAAAGGATTACAAATGGACTTACCTCACACCGATCACAGTTCTTCCCAGTGTACCGCAGTCGGCATTCGCACACACCATTGCCAGGATGGCAGATAGAGCTTTCGGATCCAACAGGGCTACACTCGCAGGCTGAAAGGAACCAGAGATGTTCTCATCTGCAAACTATCACAATCTCCAATTACTACCATCAAAACTCAATCCCCTCAAAAGTGTTTTATTAGATAGATAACTGGGAAAAACCAATAAAGGGTAAATTACATGATTGTGTGCAGAGGGGATACAGACTACCATTTTAAGAGTCATGCAGAAAAATGCCCCCCGCCCCTCCCATGAAAAAACCAACGATTTTGGGTACGAAAAATTTCCAAAACTGCTTGGGTGTCAATAAAAAGCACCAAATCGGCCAAGAATAAGGCATAAGCGTTACAAATCAATTTCATTAACAATGAAAAGTTGCATTTCAAATATTTACTTTCAAAAATGATTAAGGAATTGAAAAGACTACTGAAATGATTTACATTTTATTCACTAAGTGTTTGAACATAATGTGGATAATGCTATTGTTGACGGTTTATGGGGGGGGTAATGACCCCCATGTCTTTCTCCTATAAGTTTCCCAGGGTACAACTTTGAAACAATTAAAGATAAAGGGGGTATTTTTAATGAATACACTAATTAAAAGAAGAAAACAGAAAATTCTGACAGGCTGATTTGAAAGATAATCAATAAATCAATACTATAACAAAAGTTACTTATGCATGAAATTCAAGTTTCATTTACCATTCACCTTTCAAGCAGCTTTTTGGTAAAAAAAAAAAAAGAAAAGAAAAGAAGCAATCATTAATAATACACATTTTGCAAGATTTTTGACAAAAAATGTAGAGCATAATATTACAGAAAAAAATTATGAACACATCAGCATGAAATACAGTATTTTTGTTTATTAATTGAAATATGTGCTGCGTGAATAAATAACCTGTTGTAGTTCTCAATAATTGAATGTCATTACCAACAATTAAAATAAATTTCTGACCTTACAATTTCCTATCCATACTTTATGAATACAAATGAATGAGATATGTGAAATTTTTTATATTATTTAAAAAAAAAAAAAGTGGCGTGATAACCCATGGTGGCATTACTGTTATTTTGTGCCCATACATTATTGTTTGAAAGAAGTTTATTAAAATCTTCTGCATGTAATTATATGTAACATGATTGAAGTAAAGTTTGAATAAATATTTAGCTCAGGGTCTATTGGTATTGGTATTGCACTGTGTTGCATTACTGCAGTAAATTTGCATTTGGCAACAATCAGGGCCTGATTACTGAATTGGCTAACTAAGCTGTGGCCTAAGATCCTCAAAATATAAAATAGCTTTAGCCAATGGATAAAATTGAAAGATTTGACTACAGGGGGGGGGGGGGGTCTCAAAAGACCGTTTACCCTTATGCATCTCAATATCTTCATAAATTTCTTTATACCATAGTTATGTTGAAATGCAGGTGCAAAATATGTCTCTAGGGGTGCCCTAATGAGAGGGCACTGTGAGCTCCCAAAAAATGCTCTTATTTGGAAAATTTAACTGACAGTTTGGGAAATTTGTAATAAAGCAATTATTTTTCAATCATTTTACTTTAGGTTTAGGGCACCACTGTATGTCTCTCAATCACCAGGCCATTAATGGGTTCGTCTGTATTATCAAAATAACTAGAACACATCATAATAGATTGTGATAGGCAATATAAAACATTTCTTACGTTTACAGACATGTTCATAAGCATTTCCATAATGCCCTTCCAGGCATTCACTACAGTGCCATCCTCCAGTATTTCCTGTACACTTCAAGCATTCGCCAGTTATATGATCACACCAGTTCGGATCAAATGTGTTTGCATTCCCTGTGCAGTCACAGGGCTGGCAAGAGCCTCCAGGTGATCCTGGTGTACCGAAAAATCCTGTACTGCATCTGAAGTGAAATGTTAAGAGAATGTCATCTCATTTCAGAACCTGGGACATACTCTTGAAGTAGTTCAAACAGCATACCTTTCACATTTATTTCCAGAATAGCCAACAGCACAAGCTGTACAAATATAATCAGTGACCCCTTCAGTTGTGACTATGTCCTTGCAAACTGGGGAAAAATTATTTTCTGGATTCAATAAGGGACAGGCGCAGGGCTGGCAGTCTTCTGGGGTGCCTCTGTATGGGTTACCATGGAAACCTTCTTTACACATTTCACAATGCTCCCCAGTTGTATTATGATCACAGTTCTAGAAAAATTGTAAGACAAGTCACATCATAAAAAAACAGGAATGTTATAAGTCTGGAATGCTTCAAAAAATCTTTGTACTAGTTCAAGCAAAGATAAAACAATTTTTAAATGCTAAATGAGTAGTGTTTAATATATAAAAATTTCACAAGCATTGTAACAATGAATTAAGACTTTTACTTAGAAATGCTATTACTATATGGAAAGTATTGCACTTAATGGTATAACTGTATATATCCATACATGTAGTTTTCTAAATTTATCATAAAAATTTTTAAATGAAAGAATTCAGACATTTTCAAAATATTTGCCATACAAAACCAAATAAAACAAAATTTACATTAAAGTAAACAGCATACAGATGTTAAAAGCCAAATTTTACCGAAAAAACACAATTTGAGTTGTTTTATAGAAAATCTTTCAAACAGGATTATTTACCACGACATCTCCATACATCACTAACTTACAATACAGAAAAGATAATATAGTTAACTAGCATCAGAATGACCTCATCAAACAACGGTTCAAGTAGGTTTTAAAAGTTTCCATAAAATAAAACTGAGTTTCAGCAGTATTGCTCAGCCTGCAGTCTGCCACCTATACTAGGCCAGCGAAGCTGATACATGTGGCCTCTTGGTACACTCAGCATTCCAAATCAAAAACTATATTCTGGAAACTTCCTAATAACAGATTATCTTATTTCAGGATCAGCAATGGTTGCTTAAAATTTGTTTTAGTTTATTCTTTGCACTATTTTTGTTACAATACTAAGCATTCATTGTTTTTTTCATTTATTTTTTATAACATTATCAGGTAGACTTCCACCTGCAAAAATGAGCTGTATTATTGCAATGTGTACTGTAACAAAAAATCAATTACGGAAAACTTCTGAGGGCAGCCCAGTTTCTGTCCTCCCAATGTCTATGTTGTGAAATAAAGATAAAAGATTTTAAAAAACAATCAAGATAATAGGAAGTATCATGCAAAAAATATCAACTGCTTAGAAAACGAACTTTTTCAGTTTAACATAGCAGCCTATTCCTATACTAAGTTCTCAAACATAAGTTGAACACACACACCATAATTATGAATAAATACCTTTTTTTTTAGCTTTTTTACTTTCAAATTCCTTTTTATTTAAAAATCCTTACAGTACAATTAATATTTTACTGTGTTAAACTCTAAAACCTAATCAAACTGTCACATAAAATCATTAGTCTCATCAAATATAAAGAGAACTACATTCTATCTCATAGATATTTTCAATCTGTCACACTTGAATTGCGTTAGTTAAGAAATATAAGTTACTTAAACTTGAAGGAATACATAACTCTTCGAATAGTTATTGTTTCCTTTGATTCACAGATCATTTCATGTAACGATGCAAAAAGAAAGTATGAATAGTGTCATTATAACATGACTACACTAGCGCCATATGGTTATTCATTACCACTCAGCCATTAAAACATTATGGGGGTTTTACGGTGAGGACAATGAATGAGATCTTATCTTGAACTTTTGTCACACATAACATAATTTCCGAGCTTTTTGAAAGCATGTGACTAAAATGAAAGGTTTTAATTAACTTTTTAAACTTAGGATTCTGTCTTACATTAAAATATTAGTTAAAAAGTGCAAATATGAGATCACTTACAATGCAATGTCCAGAATAAGGATCACATGACCCGGCATGACCATAGCACTGGCACTGCTCACAAGTTCCCTTGTGAAGGGTTTCATTGATTCTTCTATAACCAGGTTCACAGATCTGAAATTTGCAGTGAATGAAATTTCAACTGAAGATAGTTACAAACAGATTTTTTTTCTGCTATTTCAAACCTAGTTATTTCTGCAGTCAGTGCTGTAGTTGGGGACACATAGGAGGGGGAAAGGGCCTTCGACATAAATATTTGATTTCGTACTAATAATGGAAAAATAATGTAAATTGGTTTCAAACCATCTTTCCTTTTGGGGAGTCTCCTAACACTTACACCCAATAATGTGTTCTCCTAAACATTTTGTCCCAATGACAGTACTGTGTATAGTCAATGGGACACTATAAAATAGTTTATAAACAGCTCATTAAAATAAAATATTGCATTTATAGCAATAAATTAGAAAAAAAAAATCTCACCAAAACATTAAATATTAAAATAAATGCATTAATTCCATTGTATATTATAGTGATAACATATAGCTTTTTCCTGATTACGTCAAATTCCCATATTAAAATTATTTCAAAAATGTTTCAGCATTATACAATATCTTTCTAAGAAGTGATATTTGATTTAAAAAAAAAACATTATATTACAACCATGTAATCATAATAGTTAACCATCCTGTAACAAGGTGATCTGAGAGTTATATGAAGTATTCAGAAGCAAAGAGGCACAATTCACATTTTTTTTTTTTTAGTTTTGTCATTTGCACCCTTTTTGGACTAAAGCAAATGATATGACAAACACAAATCTGTTTTGCGGCACATTTTGCTAGAGGTATACATGACCAAAGCTTTTTTTTTTTTCTTAAATACGTTCGATAAGGCTCACATACAAGTAGAATTTTGCATAATTGCAACTCAAAATCTTTTATTTGTTACTTACACTCCTTTGCATTTTACTGCAACATATGTTAAAAGGTTGAAGTTTTTCCTTCATGAATTACAAGATGATAAAAATAGAAGTTCATAGAGTTAAAAATTAACATGTAGTATTTACTTTGAGGCCAGAGTAAAAATTTTCATTTTTAATGCATTTCTTGAGAATCTTTTCCTGAGCGGCCTTAGAAATAAATGTCAACAATGACAAACCAAAAAAAAAAAAAACTTTCAAATAATATGTCAACATAAGTGATTGAATTATTATTTATTTATTTATTTATTTTATTTTATTTTATTTTTTTTTTTTTTTTTTTTGCTTAAAATTAAGTTGTTTTGCACAAATAAATCTTAACATGTATTTTACAGCACTTCGATTTTGAAATTTAAATTTCAATGGTTAAAGCCTCTGAACCATGCAAAAAAAGAAATAAAAAATCTTTCACCAGATAGATTTTTTTTAAATGTGTAAAACGGTTATAATATTTCGATCCGCATTTTTTTTAAAAAATGCGAAAAATATAAGCATAATTACTTCACATGAAAGTCCAGCATATCCCAAAGGACATTCACACTTTTCAACTGTCAGCATTTTTTTCAAACTGCTTGACCATCTGTCTGCAATTTCCATTTCCACATTGTAGAGTCTAAAAATATTTAATGATTAAAAACATTTTTTATACTGAAAACATTGCAAATGTTTCAGATGATTCACATTAATAAACCATGAAAGTTTGAAATTTAATGTATTATCCCACCCAAAATAAACCACTAAAACATGCTAAGTGAACAACTTACAGAGATAAAAATTAGTATATTTTCATTTCATTGCAATGGAAATCAAATAACTGTTAATATTAATTTAATATTGAGAAGCGAGAAGCTTGTGTAGATTATCATGCATTCAGAGCTCAGTTAAAGTGATGTGCGGTGATTAAAGGCAAACTGATACACAAACACCTCTTTTGTTAACATTTTAGCTATGATATAACTTATGTTACTATCAATGGATTAAAGAAAGATTGAATGTCTAAAAAAGTATTCATTTCTATATTATCTTTTTACTTTCAAGTTTACATATCAATAATCTTGTAAAAATAAGGCTATTTTGAAAATGACTTTTCCTTTGAAATGTTTACAGAAAAAGAATGATATGTTCAGAAATGGACCATAATGGGTAAAAGCAAAGTTAGGACATGCTCCCACTCTCTAAAGTTTTCATTTATGCTAGCACGAACATTGAAACTTACATGCCCAGAATCTGATCAGAGTGATATTTCGCGCGGATGAGGAGTCGAGAGACATTGTTCAGCACCAAAGCAAAAGTTTCTTTGGTGACTGCACGACTTCTCTTTCCAGCAGCAGTGAGATGAGACCAAGCTCTTTCTTGTAATGGGAGGGTGACTGTAATATTTCCTTGAATCTGACGAGTTCCAAAATAATAGCCGATGCGGACATAATCACTCTGGAAATCAAAACACGGTCATGAGAAAAAAATCAAAACTTAACGAGTCAAAACCAGAATGATTGAAAATTCAAAGTACCTCGAGAATAATTCCAGGAGCATCACTTTGAGTGCCATCATCTTCAAAGACTGTATATCCAATAACATACCTTAATTCACCTCCGTATGAATAAAGCTGGAAAAATACTTTGATAAATTGAAAAGATTTTCAATATAAAAAAAAGCCACAATAAACTTTTTGAGGTAGTATTAACATGTTGATACACAATTTGTTAAAGAGATTTTTGCATTGAACTAACTCGAATTTATAACAACAAAATGCTGATCCTCAGCACAAACAGTTCCATACATATCTGTAATTGATCATGTTCATCTTTTTAAAAAATACTGTTTGATAATACAATTTAAGGATTTCTGAAATTATTTGAACACCATATTTTTGTAAAATAGAAAATAATGTAAAAAAGCAAATTGCAGATTAATGCAGACAAGTGTTTCAGCGTTACAAGGAACGCCTTTTTCAATGCAAAAGAAATGAGCCTATGGAGAAAAAGGTACAAGTCCGACCGACCGAAGCTTTTGTTGGATGCCTTTTTATCCATAAGCTCATTCTTTTGCACTGAAAAAGGCATTTCTTGTAGAGCTGAAACACTTGTCTGCAGTAATTTTTCAAACAACTAAAGTGTAAAACTTCATCTGTTTTCAAATTTGAATTATTAAACTAAAAAAATGTGTTGTTGAATTATACCATCACAAAACAAATTAACTAAAATGAAAAGAGCGCAGAAAGCAAACAAATAATCAAATTTAATTTAGAATGCAACATAAATACATCTAAATTATACAAAAAGTAAAAGCAAATTACTGCATCACGTACCCTAACCCACCTTTTTGCCCAGATAATCAGGTGGTGCCATCCAGTAGTAATTATCAAATCCCATCATTGCTTCATTTGTTATTTGCAAATATCCATCTTCACCCACAGGAGCCGCAACATGTAGTCCATACAAGTCACTAACCATCCAACCATTTAAAGAATGAATCTGGGATAGAAAAATTATTCAGCAGTGAAAAGATAGGCATAAAATACTAGTAAGTTTAAGGTTTTAAAATGAAATGGCAAAGAATGAAATCCATGACAGGTCGATAAAACTACAAACAGCATTAAAGAAGCATAAAAATTTCAAATATTGTGCTTCTGAAACATTGTTTAGACGTGTTATTTTCAGTACAAAGGTACTGTCTGCATAGCACATGCTACTGCAGTAACAGAACATTTAACAATACAATAAGAATAATAATGCAAAAAAAAAATAATAATAATAATAAGTATTAGGAGAAAGAGAGAAACCATGTAAGCTAAATTAGAACTCCCTTTCACAGAAAATAATCTCACTAGAGCACTTTTTAAAATAAACTTTAAGTTACGCACCACTTTTACACCCCAATCACTTGGTTGGCAACGACTGGTTATTCCAGAGCAGTAGCAAGGCGTGCAACCGTCCGAATTCTCAGCATCCAAGTTGTAATGACCTGGCTTGCAATAATCACAGCGAACACCTTCGACGTTTTTCTGTAATAGATAAATCCATGAAAAATATTTAAAAGTATTTTTACTGTTTTAACAAAAATGAGTTGCAACACATTTTTACAAAAGAATGAAAGATTTAGAAGGGGTCAATTAACCCTTTAACCTAGGTTTGAGAAATCAATGTATTTCCATGTGTATGAGTGTGCTCTTTTTTTTTTATATGCATCGAGCACATACCCTTTGCTAGTTTTGTGTTTTGACAGAGTTTTGTGAGAACGTTTTGTGCATTAAAGCTTAACTGTGATTATGAAACTCTTCTTCTTGCTACATAAATTAATGTTTAATATAATCTAGTACAAATAGACAGAGGATTCCATGAAAACACAGCACATTTAGACAAAGTGAAATCGACTTCACAAAGAAAGAAATAAGATTTTAAGAATGTATATAATAGAAAATCGGTGATCATTTATTTTATAGGGTTTGAAATACAGTATTAGAAGATAACTATGCAAAAAATTAGAAATGCAAACCAAACAATGCAAACTGAGGACAAAGATTTTTTATGTGTCTAAAACTATCAGAGATGCATCTGCAGTAAATCCATTCCATGATATATGAAGGTAGGGTATCATAGGATTCTATTATATTGCATGAACTTGAGGTACTGTTTAAATTAGGTACTGTGTAATCTATATACATAAATGGCTACTTCTATATGTGAGTATGTCCTAGGTAAACTTCAAAACTGCTGGACCTATTTTAATCATTTTTTTCACCACAGATAGCTACATTATCAGGAAGCAAAATAGGCTATAACTTTTTTAAAGTTATTTCTAAAAAACTTAGTTTAAAAAAGTTATGATGGAAAACCAAAAATTTCATGTAATTTTTCCGTTAAATGATTAAATATAAAACCCATTGATACAAAAATTTGTTGCCTTACAGCAGCAATATTAATGGTAATCATAATGAAATTTTTGAATCAAGGCTTCTACGGAGCAAATATGAGTTGAAAGTCATTTAAACATTTGGAAATTCTACTTTTTGCACACTCAGGGAAACATAGTAGAGAGCTTTTTTGAGTGTGTGTGTACTATTTAATTAAATAAATAAAGTGCACAGTTTTGTTAGTTCATATTTTGGAAATTCTTCAAATTTTTATATGCTTAAATGTCGTTTTTTCGTTTCTAAAAGAATACTATTTTGTTCTTCATACATATTGCTATTTTACTTTTATGAGTAAGGAAGAAGCTTGATTTTTTAATCACATCAAAGCGTTGTGTTTGGAATTCTTTCAGCTAAAACAGAAAACAAATGAAAGTAGCAATTGTTTCTCACTGAACAATTATTACTGACCCAGGCTACAGCAGGTAATTTTGCTAGTTGAATATAAAATTTATCTGTTCTTGCATTTTAAATATATGGAATAAGCAATTGACAGATGATGCTGCCATTCTGCAGGCCAAAAAAAGTGAAAGCCTTTATACAAGAACAGAGTGTTTGATCCATAGAATATCCAGGTAACTCACCTGAGAAGAATCCTATCGAAAATCTTTGGACATCATTTGGTTTCACTATGAAAATATTTAAAATGTTTTCAAAAATTAACTGAAACCAATATTTTTTTTTTGGTAAATGAATGAATTTTGATTAAAAATTTCTATTCTTCCCATTAATTTACACAAAGAAGTACATTATATACATACAGTTAACTCTCTGCTTGATGACTTTCAAGGGACCACAAAAAATCATCCTTAAATAGAATGCTTTTAAAACTACAATGGAGCATCCAGGACCATGAAAAGCCCTCTTTAAACAGAGAAAATCGTTAAATAGAGAGCCAACTGTATTTTAGAAACTTGAAATTGTAAAAGGAAGCAAAATTTTAGTTTTTGTAATGTTGCACAATAACTAATTTTACAATTTAATGAAATACAAAACCGCAGAAATTATTACTTTGCAAATACACTGTCCTTCACAGGTTTTTTCACCATCAGTTCCTGCAGAATTGCAAGGACAAGGTTCACAAACTGGATACTGCTTATACCCCAATGCACAATGGTCACATTTGCTTCCAGCAAATCCTTCTTTGCAAATGCAATCACCGGGATACTGAGAAAAGAAATAAAATAAAACAGATTATATAAAGTGTTGACAGATTCGTTCAAAATATAGGGAAGACATACAAATAAAAGCTTATATTTTTCACAATTTCAACATTACATATTTTCTACACAATGCAGCATTTTAGCATAGCATTTTTCTACAAAAACTAACAGCACATTTTAAAAAACAATTAAGAAATAGAAATGAGATTCACATGACTTATTAAAATGAACTGAAATGTCAGTAGTCTTCTGATATTCAGTCCTGTAACATGCAATCGGACAAAAATCAATGAGATTTTTTTTTAAGGACAAAGACAAATAAACAAAAAAAAAAATCCCTTTATTTTAGAAACAAAACTCAAAAGAAATTGATTTCATGTGAATTCCAAATAAGATAAAATAACCAATTTCATTAAAAGCAAAATAATGCAATTAAATCAGAAGTATAAATGAAAACAACAAAATAACAATAACAAAGAGATAGAATTTTGCAATCAGCTGATTCAAGCCTACAAACTGAGCTTGTATTGGTAGGTCCATGTTAAACCGCTATATTATAAAATTTAGTTAAGTATGTTAGAAATAGTTGGAACAATTCCTTTACTTGGCCATTGTCATGCATCTATCATAAATAAAACAGAAAGACCAAAATAATGAAGAGAAACCAATCGATTAATCAAAAATTAAATTTTCAAACACAATGGGCACATAAAAGTACTTTTCTTGCAATACTCTAATTATGTGGCTGAGACAAAAAGATATAGTGACAAATACAAACTTCTTAATCTATTGATCCTATTGCTTTAATTTAGGATTTATTAGTGAAATCTGCTATGTCATAGTGGAGACATTCCATGAAAAAGTCACCATTTTGTCTCACATGTGGCAGCTCATATATTTTATTAAAAAGTAATAATTTTTAAAAAGTTAAAGAACAAAATGTTTTGCTTAAGAAATCACACATAAGTCTGTGATTTATTAACCAACAAAATTTTGCTCATTTCCCTTTTAAACTGTCATTTTTAATGAAATAGATGAACGGTCACATGCAGGACAAAATGTCTTTTTCCGTGATATGGAGTGGTTAAATCTAAATTAATAAGTAGGTTATTTACAAGAAATGAATATTCTTGTATTATATTATTGTATTAAATATATTCCCAGATCATGTGTAATTAATCTAAGGAGTGCATATAGTCACCAGTTTCAGGAACAATTATTGAAACATAAAGTAGATAAAAAATCTCTACATGTAACAGACATGTGACCCAAACAGTGTGAAAAATACTGAAATTGCATGGCTGTGTGAGCTAACAGACACAAAACTGTTAGTATATTTTATTTGAAAGCTCTCCCATGTATTTTTGTATTTATATAGCAGCCTATTTTAATTGGATGCATGAAATTTTAACTGGAACAAGTTGAATTTATCTTCCAATGCCCTTCTTTTCTTCTGTATAGTGTTTTGCTCTCTCAAAAAATACTGAATTCAGTAAAAATACTGAAAAATCACATGTCTGATGTAAAAAAAAAATTCAAAACCGCTGTTGCTGAACAATACATCCAAAAATCATTCTTAAACCCTACAGCACTAAATTATATTTTGCATAAGATTTCATAATTCTTACCACTCCTTCTAATACATAAGAATCATCTTTAACACAAAACCCCGTAACACCAGGTCCTGCACATCGACACCTGCGACAAGGTTCTGGATCAGATCTTTCAACACCCAGAGGTCTATAATAGCCATCTTCACACTGTTCACAGTTGATTCCAGTTGTGTGATGCTGTAAATAATCATGTTATTAGTTTGTGTACATATTTACACGCATAAATGTTTCATAAACATTACAACAACCTTAAAGAAAAAATTAATGAAAAACTAAATTTATAATACTAATATGAAATTAGAGCAACGAGTAACTGTCGTTGATAAAACCTTTCGACAAGACATGTTATGCTTTATATTTAATAATTTTATAATTGTTATAACACATGAAAATTATTTAAGAGAGTAATGAAACCAAAATTTAAAAAGCAATTCATATTTTAATTAAAAACCAATAATGTGCTAGAGCCAACTAGTATACACTAGTAATTCTTTTTCTTTTTTTAAGTTATACATCTACAGGGTTATAAAACATTATATTAATAATTATATATGTAATATATTCTGATGGTTAGCAATGCTAATGAGGTCATCAGGCACAGTAGGTCATCTCAAAATACTGACTAAAAATTTTGCCATAGTTAGTTCCACAAAGTTTTAATGTATTTCCTTTTTTATTCATCAATTATTTTAACACTTTCTATAATATATCCAATATTTTCCTATATTTTAATTTTCTGAAATGTTCAAGGAATTCCGGCAAAGTTTTGGTATCACACTTACAATACCAGTAGAAAATTTCAGAGATCACATGAGTAGCATAACTTTAAACTAAGCAGCATTTTTCATGTTTTTATCAAAGTTCAAAGGACAAATTAAATAAAATTTGAAAAACGTATCTCTAAAACATCCTTAAAAGTAGAAAAACTTTGATTAAAGAACATAAACCAAATTATTTTACCTTACACTTTATGCAAACACCACCCCCTTCATATTCTTCATTAATATTCAAGCTAGCTTTTTTATCAGCAACTGTCTGGTCATAAAAGCAAATATCAGCATGACCATAACACTGACACTCTGAGGAGGAAGAAAACATTTTATGAACATCACAAAAAAAAAAGACAAAGAAACTTTTAGTTAAAAAAGAAAAAAATAATTATGTATCTGCATACACTATACAGCCAAAAGTATCCAGATCTCAATGAACCTTATTTTCTGGGTTTTCTACAAAAAATACATACTGTAACTCCACATAAAAGGTATTTCAATCTCACTTTCTAGCAAAAATTCAGTCAAAAAAATTTCCTTAACAAGTTTTATATTCGTAACAGGCAAATTTTTCCACCAAATTTGACCCATTTCAGAAAACTTGACAGCATAAAAGAGAAATATTACACAGAAAATTGAAATAAAGACATTAAGAATTTGAGCTTTCAAAGAATTAATTTTTCATTGTGCATGAGCAAAAGATAGCAATTAATAACTTTCATAATTGTGTATCCAGGTATATATGGTATAGACAATATACATGAGCTGTAATAAAATAATTATCAGATAATAGATGGATGAAAATCAGGTATGAGAGTGCAAAAAAAAAGGTGTGAAAATAACATATAAAAGTTCAATTTTTGAAAGAAAAAATAAAATAAAGAGCACAAAATATTATTTTGCCCTGAAAAACTATTTGATTGTTAGGTTTACGATTTAAAAATTTAAAAAAAAAAAAATGATACAACCGTACTGAACACATTAATTTTTGTTAGCATATTTTATCACAACAAACTGTTGATTGTCCATAATCACTCTGCAAACAAAGCAATAGCTAAGCCTACCTTGCTGGTGCAATTTTAAGTTTTAAAGGTGGAAAAAATGAATGAAAGTTAAAAAATATTAAGTGATTAAAAGTCCAATAGTTCCCCCCCCCCCCCCCCCCCACCCACCCCAAAAAAAGAACAGAAAGAAATTCAGACAAAATTTAGAAGAATCTCATCCCTGAATAACGAGTTATCCACAAATAATCAGTTTTTTTAAAGGTATAGCTAAGGGAGGGCAAAAGAGGACCTCTCTCCAGAGGACACAGCATCCAGGCTAAAGTATGCCAAGCTAAATAGTGAAATTCAGATTACTCTTCCTAGTCTTAAATGGCAGAAGTAAAAACGCAATTTCACAAAATTTAAGTGTCGATCAAAATCAGCAGCAGTGATTATCTGCTAATGAAAATTATAGCTCAAAAACAAGTTGAATACAATCATAGGGTGGAAAACAGTCTTAGGTTAAACAATATTCATAAAGCTGAAACACTCAAAACCTTGCCCTATATTAAAAGTAGAATAGCCAACAATTCTTTCTCTCTAGAACACTGAGATGCAAATAAAAACCAAGCAGTCTGACAAAAGGATTAAGGGAGTCAACTAAAACTTACTATAACCAAGGAATATAATTACATATATGGAAAATTTGAAACTAGAGGCTTGTAAATCGGAAATACAGAAAATGGCAATGAAGGACAGTTACAACTTAGTCATAAATACAGATCATTCATACTAGATATAATACAACTAAAATTTGAAGTAATTAAAGCATAAATGTATAAACACAAAAAACCAAAACTGAATCGAATGATAGGGATTTTTTATTTTGAATTCAATTTATGACTATGCATGGAGCTAATATATTCATTCAAAGTTTGCACCAGAAAATTCCCAAACATGTAAAGAAAAATATTCATTGCAAAAATAAAAGAAGCAAAAGAAATAAATTATTAAATTATGTGGGAAGAAAATTTTTAAAACAGTAAAGAACGATTACTTTCACAAGCAGCTCCATCAGTAACGCTACCAGGACGCCAAGGCTTTTGTTGGTACAATGGACAGCACTGCTCACAATTTTCTCCACATGTATTATGTTCACATTTACATTGCAGTAACTAAAAAAAAAAAAGAATTAAACCATCCTGAGTGAGTAGTAAAAATAAAACTTATTTCAGGATTAAAAATCAGTTTCCACACTGAAAAACAGTACTACATATTAATTAATACAAGTATGTGAATGAATGTATATGAACTACTGAAATTTTATGCTTATTTGTTGCCTGTTGACGGTACATATAATTCATGTATTTAAAGTGAACAAAATAACAACTGGAAAAATTCTGAAAATGTGGTCATCATTCATACCTTTGTTTCAGCATTTAAAGGACAGTGCTTTGCATGACCGTAGCAAACACATTGGCCGCCGATGGAGACATCTTTAATGGAGTAAAAGTACTGCAAAAAAATACAAGAGCTGAAATATGTTCATCAAACTTTCTTAAGAAAAAAAAAGCTATTTTTATAAACGTACTCTTCTTGTAGTTGATTTGTCAATCTTTTGAGGATCACGAGATTGCATAGTCATGAGATCTGCATTTAATGTTCGGATTTTTTGTAGCCTCAATCTGACATATCTTGCTGTAGTAAATTCCTACAGAAAATATAATAAATCAAGCATGTTCTTAAACAGAGTACCAAAATAAATTAATAATGAAAACAACAATAAATTATCGAAGTTTAAAAAAGAAGATTACAGCGTGCACCTTTTTTAAATTATTATTAAATAAAACATTTAAACTTTTTTAAACATCTATTCTATTTTTCATTTTTCAGGGTCAAATTAAAAACTTTTCAAATGCGCCTCAAAAGACTGCTAGTTTATTTTTAGCATCATAAATTATTCCAACTTAAAAAAAAAAAAAACGCAAAAACAGTGAATAATGTATTGAAATTAATATACTGAGTTTGACTCCAAGACACATTTTATCGACTATTGCTCATTTACCTTGTAATAAAACAATGAAAAAACTCAACAGTCCAAAAAACAAAATTATAAAAGATTCATCAAACATTTGCTCTAACTACTAGACATTTTAAAATATTATTAGCCCCAAATAAATTTGACAGAATACTACTATAATTTAAATTTTTTCTATTTATTAACAGTTGCTTGGCACAGTATAGCCTATTAAGGTTCTTGAGCCAATAAATTCAATACAACCAAGTATAATTTACATTTATTGAGTAAAAAGTATTATATTTTAAAATTTAAATCTTCCATTATAAATCATGCACAAATGCAAATACAAAAGGTGATGACCAGCCTTGATGATGTGGTGACCAGGTGATGACCAGGCTCTGGGTCCAACTAGACTGGTCCTAGTCCAAGAATTACCAAAATGTTTTAATTCTTTTAAACATTTGAAAATTTTGGATTTTTCTCATGGCACCCTAGTCAATCTCCATTATATACAAATTGTTACCTCAGAGCAACCATAAGACATCTAATCCCAGGAACAAGAGTAAGATTTACAAACCTATGCAAAGGCACAAAAAAAAAAAGAAAAGAAAGGTAGAAAATATTATTCATACCCTTAAAGTATCACTAGGGCCTTCTGCACCAGGCCGACCATTGACTAGAGAAGTATGAATCTGCAAATAATATATTATGAGTTTCTGAAAATATGATGAAAAAAATACATATAATCACCAAGGTTTGTTTTTTGTACCTTAACAGTTGAGTCTCGATTTTACGAACTGTTAGATCGAAAAAAGTTCATAAAACTCAGTTGCATTGTTTCAATGAAAGACATTTTTGGATGGATAAGTCAAAAATTGTGAGTGGTCCTAAATTAAAAGTTACTAAAATTGAGCCTCAAATGTACAAACCATTCTTAAAAGATTAAAAATGTAAATGATTCTTTGCCTTCTAAATTAGAAGATAGGGAAAAACAACCAGTTCAGTCGATTTTCTTGGGAAAGTTTTCAGGTGTATCAAAATCTCATAATCTAACACATGAGAAAATACAAAAAATAAGCACAAATTAATTTAAAAAATTCTTACTTCACCCCCTTCTAGAGGATTCAACTTTGAGTAATATGAGGTGCATATAATTTCATCATCACTTCGATATCTGGGCTTTCCAACTGTTGGTCTGATTCCAAAAGCTTCCCAGCATTCAGCATCGCTGATTGCATAATACTGCCATGGTTTATAACTTAATCCATCCTTGGAATGTTCCAAAATCCAATTCCCTGGTCTTGGAGAAATGGCAGCTTTTACAATAATGTAAGCAATTTGAAAGACCTAAAGCAAGGCATTAGGAACAGTTATAGTAAAATCATATGTAATCTGTTCTTTGCAATCATCACATGAAATTGATTAATACAATTCCGTAATTTAAAAATTAAACTCGAGTAAATAAAACAAAAAAAATCAAGGTTCATTAATTGAAACTGGACTGAAAATCAAAATCAGTCATACCATGGCCCCACTTAATTCTTGTAGGCTGTGACAATCATTGAAACTCATGGCAACAAAGAGATGGCTACACAGATAGCAACAAAGAATGGCTACAGGGAACCTGTTTCCATTATGTTGCCATTGATTAGTGCAGGCGCAGGGCCGTATACAGGGAGGTCTTAAGGTTCAACCCCCCACCCCCACCCCCCAAAAAAGTTCGGTTTGACATTTAAATGTTCGTTTATATTTAAAAATTTCCAAATTCTTCCGCAAATCTCTGCATGAAAGTTTTTAAACCCTCCCTGAAATTATTTTCTGGTCACGGCCCTGGATTGGTGGATGCAGGAGTTCCGCTCAGCGCCTCTTACGATCAAAATGGGTGACATCCAATCAAAAATAAAAACTTTGAAACATTGACATTGATTGGTGGATGCATGAGCTGCATCGGTTTAACACAGAAAAGTCATAAATTGTCAAGATCCATTAAGAATCAGCACCATATGGTGGGGTCATTACTGCAGATAGAGAAGCTAATATGTTTACCTAAAAAATATGTTTACTTTTATAAGAATTGTCTTACATATACAGGGTGATTCCAAACAATGCGGACAAACTTACATGGTAGATCAGTCATACAACAAGGATCAAAAATTGCATAGGAACATAGGATCGCAAACACCTAGAGAGGGTGCTAGAGCAAATTTCACAAACTCAAAACCCTACTTTCAAATTTAGTACAGTGGGACCCCGATTTAACGAATCTCTATTTAACGAATTTTGCGATTTAACGAATTTTTCTTTTTCCCCCGATTAAAATGAAGGCAAAAACCTATTTACCAAATAAAAAACCCCGAATTAACAAATTATTTTAACAGCAGTTTTTTTTTTTTTTTTTTTCTTTTTTGTTAATTTGGGTAGGAAAATATTGGATTGTTTTCCAAACGTTATATCCATATTGTCCGAAATAGAAAAAGACTTTTCTTGGAATGAATCAGCAATTTTTGATGGGCCAGGGGACAATCAACGAATATTGATTTTGATGCAGAAAAGCGATAGCTCCCATTAAAACTTACTTTTTCAAATTCTTTATATTGCCTGGAAATTAAAAACATATCTCATGCAGCAGGCCACAAATGACACAGTATTTTCTTCTCTCCATAAAGTCCAAAGAGAACTATTTCCATTCAAGCATCAAGGAAATTGAAAGAGAACTATTTCCATTCAAGCATCAAGGAAATTGTCAAGCATCAAACATCAGTGTTAGTAGCAAAAAATTTAAAATTAACTAGTGTGTAATAAGTCGTGAAATGCTGAATAAAAAGTTTCTTATTCAGTTTCACTTTCTAATTATGGATATTTTTGCGCAGTTGCTCATTAGGGGTTTTAGATAAAGTAAGAGCAGTTTTTTTAATTTTTTTTTCACACTCTGTTATTACAAATAACCCCAAATTAATGTATAAAAGTTTTGGTCCCGATGAATTCGTTAAATCGGGGTCTGACTATCTTTTAATATTAATGCATTTAATTTTGACTTTTTATTTTTTTAGTTATATTTTTACAAAAGTAAGTCTTTTTTCTTGATTTTTTTTTCTTTTATAACTTTAAAAGAAAGTAGGCAAAACTAGTTCACACCATATTCATACAGTAGTTGATTAAATATGCCCTCAGCCATTACTGTTATCAAAAGACCATGTGCTTATTACTGTCAACTCATTAATAAAAAGTTCCTTATGACAGAAAAAAAACTTCTGCAGGTGATACACATTCTTCATAGAAATATGACACTGAAAGCTGTAAGTAGATTATAGTTTTTTTTTTTTTTTTTTTTTTTTTTTTGACACATATTTTAGGTTTTTCAAAATGTTCTTACATTCAGTTAAAAGTACAAAAAAGTAAAAAATGAATCTGTTTCTTACTTTAAAATCATATATTATTGTTAAAAAACACAAATTTAGTAAAAAAGACACATAATATGATGTAAGATTTAGAAAAAAAAAACACAAGTAAAATCATATAGAAACAATCGGACAATAGCGATGTGAATCTTCAGTGGGCAGAGTTTAAGGAAAATCTAGCGAATACGGTTAGGGATCATGTTCCTTTTAGGAGAAAGGGTGTCAACACTAAAATTTGGCCAATGTGGTTCTCCAGGGAAACTAAAGACGCTCTAAATTACAAGCAAGCTGCTTTTCATAGGTTTAGAGAAACAGGTCACAGTGCAGATAGGCTCCAATATTGTAAGGCAAGGCGTAAATTTAAGTATTTGGTACGGATTCAGAAAAGAGAGTTGGTTCAAAGACTGGCAGATAACATAAACAGGAATCCCAAGAGGTTTTTTGCATAGGCTAATTCGGGGAAAGTTCGAAATAGTCATATTGGGCCACTGGTTGATGAGCACGGAATTTTAATTCAGGACGATAGTGATATTGCTAATGTTCTTAATAACTTTTTTCGAGTGTTTTTAACAATAACTGTATCTCAACAGTTGACACCAACAAGACACAAGCTATAGTACAGCTTGAGGACTTTGTATTTTCCAGGGATGACGTTTTACTTCATTTGAAAAAAATTAAAGAGACTAAGGCTCCGGGGCCAGATAATATTTATCCGAAAATTTTAGTTGAATGTGCAGAGGAATTAGCAGATGTAATCGCAAACATTTTCAATGCTTCTTATAATTCGGGGACAGTGCCAGAGGCTGGCTAACATTACACTGCTCTTCAAGAAAGGGTCTAAAAGGAGTGCGGGAAATAATAGACCTGTGAGTCTAACTTCGGTGGTTTGCAAAATTTTTGAAACATTGATGAAAATTAAGATAGCAAATTTTATAGAGACTAATAATCTATTGACTAGTTTTCAGTACGGTTTTAGGAAAGGTAAATCTTGTGCAACTAATTTATTACATTTCTATGACAAAGTTACCATGGCTTTGGACAATAAGAAGCCTGTAGATGTTGTTTACATTGATTTTCAAAAAGCTTTCAATAAGGTACCGCATGTTGCTCTACTTAGCAAATTAGCTGATATAGGAATAGGAGGGAAAACTTTCATTTGGGAAAAAAATTGGCTGACCGGAAGGTAACAAAGAGTAGTTGTAAGGGGAAATTATTCTAATTGGAGTGAGGTCTTAAGCGGGGTTCCTCAAGGATCAGTGTTAGGGCCTGTTTTGTTCATTGTCTTTATGAACGATATTCACAAAAATATTTCTGGGAACATGAATTGTTTTGCTGATGATGTCAAAGTTATGGGAACTGTAGAAAATGAAGAACAAGCAAATCAGCTGCAAGAGGATCTAGATCATATTACGGAGTGGGCTGATAAATGGGGTATGGCTGTTAATGTTGGGAAATGTCAAGTGCTACATTTAGGGCATGGAAATAAGTGTACAAGTTATTATTTGCAAGGTTCAGTCATTAGTCAGGCAGACAAAGTTACTGATCTGGGGGTCCTAATAAGTCAGGATTTAAAGTTTAGCCAACAATGCAGCATTGCTAGCAACAAAGCCAATAAGATGCTTGGGTTTATCAATAGATCTATTTCAAATAAATCTAAAGAAGTTCTTCTGCCCTTATATAGAAGTTTGGTAAGACCCCATTTGGAGTATGCTGTTCAGTTTTGGTCTCCTTATCTTAAGAAAGACATTAATGTGTTGGAAAGGGTTCAAAGGCGGGCTACAAGGCTAATAAGTGGACTTTCCCACTTAGATTATGATTCCAGGCTTAGAAAGCTAAAAATGTACAGTCTTGAGCAAAGAAGAGACCGAGGGGACATGATTCTGCTGTTTAAATTTATTAAAACGAAAGATGTTACAGGACTAAAGTTTAGCACTGAAAACAGGACAAGGGGCATTGTTTTAAGCTATTTAAATCTCAGGCTAACATGGATATTAGGAAAAATTATTATTTTAGCAGGGTAGTGGAACCTTGGAACAGCTTACCGGAAGAGGTGGTAATGAGCAAAGGAGTAGACAGTTTTAAGAGGGCCACTGATCTTCACTGGGGATTGTAAATTGACTAGGACCAGTCTAGCTGGGCCCAGAGCCTGTTGCTGGTCGTCACTTTTGTATTTGTATTTGTATTTGAAATGTTAAATTATTAAAAGGATGCACATTCAATTACCCTTAAACTTTGTGTTGATTAAAAATACAATAGAATATGATTGGAATTAAAAAATTCCAATATGAATATTGAAAAATAATGTCATAATACACCAAAAGAAGCTTTAAGTTATATATATTTGTAATCTAGTGATAAAATAATTATTTTTCGAAGCATCCATTAGTCTTCTCACATTCACACGTACTAACTAAATGATAACTATAAAGTTTTAAGTCTAAACAAAAAAATCAAATTATCATTTTTAATGAAATACCTGTTTTAAGTCCAATGTAATAGTGACCCATTCAAAATGCTTTCCATTTTGAAGTGTTGGACTTTGCCACCATTTATTGGTCCCATCAATGGCATTGATAATAGGGTGCCTATGCTCAAGATTGTCACTCCTAGCATCACATAAACCACACTGAGGCTCTCTATAATCAAAATTTACTATCAATTAAAAATCTTTTGTTACACTGAATTTATACTAATATGATTTTTCAATTTATTTTGATACTATAGTTGGGCAAACCTAACCTCTGGCAGTGTTTTAATGTTGTTATTAGGACCTGTGGAGCCTTCAAAATGCTGCCAAATTAGGTTTGTTCTAACTACAGCCATTGTCCTTAAGAAGAATTCATAAAAATTAGTGGTTGAAAATGGTAGCTAAGTTCTTACAGCGTTTTTATGCAATTCTTTAAATGACTGAAAGAATGTTTAAATGGAAGACCAACAATTGAATGAATGAATAACCAGATAAAAACAAAAAAATAATAAATAAATTGATGAAGTGATGTAAATGAAGGACTGAATGTCCAAAAAACAAATGAATGAATAAACCAAAATGTTTTAAAAAATTAATAATTAAATGAAACAACGGGCGAAACAATAATCAAAAAAGGGATGGAGGAATGAATAAAAGGAAAGCAAATGAAAAAATAAATGAATGAGTTCATGAATAAAAGAATGATTGAGTGATTAAATGAATATATGAATAATTAAGAAAATAAACAAATGAATTGACTAAAAAATAAGTGAACAAATAAATAAATGACTCATTAATTCATTCTTTTCTTCATTCCTTAGCACCTGTTTTTAATTCATTTACTCATCCAATTATTCACTTGTAATTGGGCTCAGCCACTAAATATAAGGAAAGGAGTGAAAAGGGACAAACATGATCAGCTTTTATCAAAATGCACCTGTAAATAAGGACACTCCATCTTACTCAAATTATTAACGCTTTGAGTTTGAATCGTATTTGATTATAAACCTGATTAAAATTGAAAAGTTTCAAAAGTTATATTTCATGAAAGCTAAATAAAACAGAGTTACAAGTAAAAACAGCTAGAATGGCATTATAAAAAAGCCTTGTGTTATCCTTGAACTAAGGTAACAGATCCTTGAACAAAGGTAACAGTTCTGGTAAGGTTCAACTAAGGTAACAGAACCTAATTGTAAAAATTGCATTTTTCGATTGACTGCTACACAATAAATTAAACTTTTAGAATAAGCACAAAAGCAACATAGAATTTATAAGAACATATTCCATTTTAAAAGAACAAACCAGGTCAAGAGCAGCTCCTACATGGACCACCAGAATCATGTCTTAAGCACTGATGACCAGGATGGCACATTGTTTCTATGTAAATATTTTTCAAAAGTGCTTTTGTTTAAACCCACTTGTTGCATACAATTTAGAACAAAAATTTTCAAACATACTTTTACTACCCTGTATTTTCAATATTTTAATTGTTGCACATAAATCATGCAGCCTAGCTGAGTTCAGAATTTTTTGCTGGTTGTCACTTTTGTACTTGTATATTTTAAACGCACTTATTTTCTCAAGGCTTGTAATCACCAAAAAGTCTAACAAAATATTTTTTCGTGGCGGATTTTTGAATTTTCAGTTCTGTTCATATAAAATTTGTAGAATTATCAGCAGGCGAAATCACAATTCTTTAAACTTTCACTGAAAATTAATACTTTTAGTATTGTACGAAACATAATCAGCGTACATTAAACCAAACAAAATCTTTCAATTACTCTTAAATAAATTAAAGGGAAGCCAAACATTACCTCATAAATACATGTTCGACTAATTTACAGTAAACCTCAGGTTCGGATTCACCACATGTTGCGTTGGCATTGATAATTGCATTTGCAGCCAAGTTATTGACAGATGGAAAAAGGCCTTTCTCTGTAAATTAAATTTCAAAAAGATATAAAAAAAGATGTTTCAATAAATTAACAAAATTACTTACCAGAAAAATCATTCAAATGTATGATGCACATTTTTAATTTGTAATACATGTAAAAGGAAAAAAAACGGATGGTCAAAAGTAAATTTTTGCTTAAAAAATGTTTTCTTCTCCCTTTATGAGTTGAAAGATCTAGGATATAAATAAAACTGAAATTCTACTTTATTTATTTATTTATTTTTTTTTTTGGAAATAACAATGTAAGACTCGATAATATGGCTTTGATTTATTAAAAATTTCATTTCTTGAGAATTGTTATTTGTAAAAATGAGAAAATCTCAAAGATTCTTAATACAGGTCTGGAATGTGTTGAGAAAATTAGAATCAAATTAGCTTGCTTTTCAACAGTTGAATGTACTTATGCAAAGTTCTAGATGCACTTAGCAATTGCTAATTCCAAAAGTTTGAAACACAGCAAAGATTTTTGTTTGTTTTTTTTACATTCAAGCTCAAATTACCTTGATTTATATTTAATCAAACATAAATAAATTTAGAGCAGAAAGCATTAATTTGAACAACCATTTTTATTTACAAATTGAATAATACAAAAGCAATGGAGACTAATAAGTACAATAGCAGTGTATTTTAGAAATGTAACAGATAGGCATCAAAATTTGAGTGCAAACAGTAACAACAAATAACTTTTTCTGAAAAATGTTTGTAAACATTAAATCACAAAAGTTTTTCCTGCAAAAAGTTCCTTTTTTTTCTTTACCAATGAAGCATCCATTGTGAGTGGTGCTGCATAGTGTAAGAAGCTCAACACTTTTTCTACATTGTAAACAGATTCCTTGTAACCCAGAACATAAATGCAATTGTTTGCATATTCGAGGTTTAATAATGATTTTATTGTTATTGCTGTACAAAAATTTTAGCACAAAGATTTGAATCGGACAGATGCATTGCTAAACACAAAACATATCACGATATTCACCATAAATTGATATAGATAAAAAGTTTTTTTCAAGTAACTCTCTCACCAATATACGTTCTGACCAGGAAACATCACGATCAAGGAAATTCAAAAAAATTCGAAATTGGTGGCATTCGAAAGAGCATTGGAAAACATGTTTATGGCACGGAAACTACGTGCCCTCGTGACCACGTTATCGAAATATGATGTCTTAAAAATTGCCGAAATTTTTAGTAAAGTCGCCAAATTTAGCGAGTTTTGTTCAGAAATGGAAGGTACGGCGCGAATTCAACATCTGCATCTGACAAGACATTTCACTTCCATATTTGGTCACCACCAAAGCGCGTGAGAAATATCGCATTAATTCTTTACTCAGAGTGACTACCATGGCGCAGGGTGTCGTGGCACAGACTGCGGCATTGAAATTTTTAGAGGCTTGTGTTCCGGGATATTAACGTGCAACTGTATTGGAGAAAACGCCACAGCCCGAAATATTTGTTTTATTTTATTGTAAAAATAATGGAATTTTTTGTTATTCTTAAGACTGTCTGTTAAAAAACTGATGTTTAAAACTTTTATGCTTCTGCGGGTGAAATATTTCCACTAAAAGAGTTTATTCGATGATGAAACTGTTTTGAAAAAAATATGATAACCGTAGAAAAACGGTAAACACACTTTAAAGTCTTTTTTTTTTTTTTTTTTGAAAAGTCGTAAATCTGAAGTCTTCAACAGTATCTAAATACGAAGAAAACGACATTTTTAAAGATTTCAAACCATGTTCTCAAATTAAAAAAAAAAAACGATTTCTGTCAGTTATTTCCAGTGTGTTTTTCGTTATGTGTATCGTTTTCAAGTTATGTGTAAACCCTCTAACAAGTCAAATTAAAAAAAAAAAAAAAAAAACTGTATTAATTTTTATTTTGCTCGTATTTGAATTCCCTTTTAACGTGAAACATAATTGGTAAAAGTGACTTCAGTATTTTTAAAAATGACTAAATAACATGCAATATGATGTGCATTTACGTTATAGCGACTTTCAGTTGCAGTGACAGACTTTTTCGAACCACAGGGGTTGTTGTAATGAACTTCGACTATAAAATTTTTGATAAGAATCTGTTATGAAGTAATTTCCGACATCGTTAGTTTTGCTGTGCAAATTTTTGACATTTACTATTCGTTTTCTTTTTTTTAATTCATAATTTTTTCGATTTTAAATTAAACATTTTCCCTAGCAGTGGTCAGACAATAAAACTTCATGAATGATAATAACTTTTGAAAAAATAAATAAGAGCTGGGATACTACAATCCATGATCATGTTCTTTCAACATCAAAAACTATCCATTTTATTTTCAATATATAAGCTTTAATAAGCATGTTTTTTTTTACTTATTCATATTAATTCTCGTACATAATTATTAATTACTTACAACACATTTCATTACAAGAGTACAAACTTAAATTAGTTAAGTAAAACTCACTTGAAATGTACTTAAATTCTGAAATGCATTATTGTCACGATTACAAAGTTAAATCCTACGTTCAATTTCGTTATAAAGTTGTAGCTCCTCTGGATAAAGCTCTCTAGTTTCCATTTCACAGGCTTCATAGTTACTTTTTAATTTTACCCACACAAGTAAAGGGTTAATTCGAAACATCGTTTACGCGCTTTGCAGATGACCAGAAATGGAAATGAGAGTCTTGCTAGACGCAGGCGATGAAATCACGTGGTATCTTCCATTTCTTGCCAAGTCTTCAAATTTGGCGAATTTTCGTAAGATTTCGACAGACTTTGACCCCCCATATCTCAAAAACAAAAGGACGAGGGCACACAATATTTGGGTCAAATTTTTTTCTAAAGATACTCTTTCGAATGCGATTATTTTTAACTTTTTTCATGATTACTGAACTCGTGATGTTTCCTGGTGAGGGTACGTTCATGAAGTCTCACGAAACTCACTGGCTTGACTTACACTAACCCATTGGTTTTTGGCTAATTGCATGCACTTTTTGGAAGATTAGTTAAATGCAAAGATGGCAGACGTTCTAATGCAGATCACTGCTTTTAGGGATGATGTGTTTTTTGAAGATAGTAATGAAAAAAATGACTTTAGAATTCTTCTTTTGAATGAAATAAAAAAAGAAAACAACCTGTTTGGATTCTTTTCAACTAAATTCCGTATTAACTAAGAAAATAAAAAAAGATTCTATTTTCTTAGTTTTAATCTGGAAATTGATTAACTAAATCTTTAAAAGTTTTTTAAAATGTATTACTTATTTGATAATAACAATAAATTTTTTTTAAATTTTTAAAGATTTTATTATTAAATTTCAAAAAGTTAATTATTGTTTCTCTGTTTCAATGCACAGAATAACAAAAGGTACACTATAATTTTTTTTAAACAGTAAACAAAAAAAAGAATAAAAAACTTTACACATTTTGTTTTCTGTCCAACCATTTGCAAATACCAGAGCCCGATTAAGGGGGTCCTAGGCCATATACTTTTTTGGGGCCCCTGTGTAGCCAACCCTTGCAATTTTAGCCATTGCTGAAACAGTTTTAGCTATTGGGTTTAAAATATTAGCCATTTGGGGGCGGCTCTAGGCCATGGCAAAGTTGGCCTATTCAGTAATCAGGGCCTGGCTTATGGAAACTTCTGAAAAGTAGTGCGGTTTATAGAGAATTGCGTTATACAGGTCGACATTATAACAGTCTTCTACTGTAATTGCTGGAGAAGAAATCTTTTTACATTTTTGCGAAGAAAAAAGTACTAAAAGCAAGGAAGTTTTAATTGCAAGGGGGAGGGGGGCTTGAGCCCCCAAATTTTGTCTTTTACTTTTTTCTACATAAATAACACGTGTTAAGATCGACCAATTCCAATATTTTACTAGTGTTTAGGAGGAATCAGAAACAAGTTTCTTGAAATATCCCAAAACTCATTTTTGTAGATACTGCTGCTGTTTACCTGCCCACAGCACTGTAGCAGAATTTTTTCTGTCTTCAGGGACCTTGTACAAGATCCTTTATAAAACTTGCAAGCAGTGGCGCGGCTACAGTGTTTGCCGCACGGGGCGGTTCCTCAATTTGCTGCCCTTTGGTTGTGAAATAGCTAATACATAAAACTGTCAAAGGTATTTAAATTAAAACTAGAAACTTAATTGAAGAAAAAATAAGACTTAATTATTCTCTATAATTTTTTAAAGAAAAAAAAGGTTAAGGGGGATAAGGGCCCACACTTGGAGAAAATTGCCAAATTTAAGTCAAAAACTGCAATTTTAGTAAAGTTATAAGAAAGAGCGTTTTGGGTTTGCTGCCGATTTCTTTCAGAATTAGTCTCTTTTAGTGTTTCTTTGTTGACGTTAGGGGATCAGTGGGCAACGAAAGGACATTTTTACGAAATTTTAAAATGCAGCTTATGCTACTTAGGAGAAGTCAAGAAAATCGAAAATGGTTGCATACTCAATGCAGCATGTATATTCTAATGTAGTTGTAGGCATTAAGGGATAGAGGGGCGCTGAAAGGTTTCTTACTGAAATGTTTTAAAATTTGAAATCTATTTTTGGGTATCTTTAGTGGTTTGGTTGAAAGGGAAGGTTTGGGTTCTTTCTTCGGAAATTTTTCGGTACCAAAGTCTCGAAAACGCAATTCTATGCTGTCTTTGATGACGATGAGGGGTTCCCTAATGGCATAAAAAATATTGTGAAGCCAGGCGGTTCTCTCCTGAAAAATTTCCGTGATTGATGTCCGACTTTAGACTTTGTTTTATATTAGGAGGAAGAGAGGAGTTTCTCTCTCAAAATCATTCTTAAAGCTGAAGTTCATTTTAGACTTTCTGTCAGAAGGAAGGGTTAGCGAGCTCTCCTACTCACGCAAATTTCTAAGAAAGAAAATTTTGGGCTACCTTTGGGGACGTTAGGAAAAGGGTTAAAGAGTTCGTTCCTAGGATATTTTTTAAAATTGAAGTTTTCAAAATGCAGTTTTATTTTTGGGAGACGTTAGGTCAAAGGGGAAGGGCAATTAAGATATCTCTCGGAAAATTTCCAAAATTAAAGTCCTAAAAATGTATTTTAGGCTATTTTTGATCACGTTAGGGGATCAAAGACACTCAGGGTTCAAAGGCTGTTTTCACAAATTGATATTGAAGTATTGAAGCTTTAAAACGTAATTTTAGGCTAGATGTTGAGACTTTAGAAGAAAGTGTGGGAGTTTTCTCCAGGAAAGTTTTCAGAATTAAAGGTCTATATATATATTTTTTTTGGCTGTGTTTGCTACATTAGAGGAAACGGCAGGGGAAGGGACGATGTCCAGAAAATTTTCAACATTGAGGTCTAAAAATATATTTCTAAACTATTTTTGGTGATATCAGGAAAAAGGATGAGATATTAAAGTGCTCTACCGCCTAAAAACATTTTTGCACTATTAGACTACAGAGTGGAGGTGAAAGAGGTTTCCAACCGAATTATTTGAAACTGAATATTTTAAAACGCATTTTGGACTATGTTTGTATAAGTAGAGGGTATACAGTCGAGTCCCGACTTACGCGAGGATGCATTCCAAGACTCCTCGCGTAAGTTGAAATTTCGCATTGTGGAAAAATATATGCATACAAATTTTTTAAAGCATACCAAATACTTTGAGGCACTTATAAACACCCTTCAAACTGCTCTAAAGCATTCCTTAACCATTAGTTTCTTCCATAAAGAACTGAACTTTTACTGTATTTAAAAAATAAAAAACTGTTATTCAAAATGAAATACTTAAGATGCACAAAATGAATGACCAATGGAAATAAAAGATATAAAATAAAACAACACGGTTAGCACTGCATGCAGTAAAATTAAAATGATGCACAAAATAGTACTGTACAGTAGATGCAGTAGCAATATTTACGAGTTAAAAAATGCGGATACTAGTGATGATTTATGCTCCAAGATCAGATCGTTATTCTTATCTAATACATTTTAAATACGCTTCACCTTTTATTTAAAACGTTTCAATTTGTGGCTACATCTCCTCTACCTGATCTTTTTATTAATCCACAATGCAAGAGCCCGCATAGCTTCCATTTTCATAATTTTTACTTTGCTAGATTGCTCTGCAAGCTTCAATATTGAAACTAAGTTCTAAACTTTTACGGACATCTTTTTGTTTTGACTTTTAATTGTACATATGGAAGATTCACTCATACTTATTGTCGCGCTACATTCGACGTTTCGTAATTGTTCAAGCATATCGAGAATCTTAGCCTTTTTTAATTTTTTTATCAGAAACATTCTTTTTCTTCACATTTTCAAACTTTAGATGAAGGTGACACTAAGGTGCCATTATGGTTATTTGATGCACCAGACTAGTTTGACGTGGGAACTTTGGCTGTCAGTGATGCTCAAAGAGACGTAATACATTCACAAAATCAATATTTAGTAGCCAATAACGAAGCTGATACTTCCTTCTAAAAAATTCATGTTGTGGGGGGAAAATTGGCGTTAGCTCTAAAATTTGTTACTCGTGAAAAATTCACATTATAGCCATTTCGCGTAAGTCAGATCGCGTTGTAGCGGGAGTCGACTGTAAACCAAACGTTAAAAAATGAAATTCGCTCACCTTCCATATCCAAAATTGTCAGATAGATTATCTACTCTCAAAAAGCAAGAAAGCGGAAATCCCTTATACTTCGTTTGAAGAAGAGATTTCTTGTAAAGAGTGGGAAATTAAATCAAACTCTAAAACATATAAAGTGTGATGAACAATAAATTGTTTAGTGTAACATTTTACACCTCTCTCCCTTTTTTTTACTCTTGTCACCATTTTTCTGAAGTAAAATTAAAAAAAAAAGAAGTTTTTGTTTCACGAGCAGGTTTTCAAGAAACTCTTAAAATCCTGTTTTAGCTTTTTTTATAACAAAAATTGGGAAAAGTTCATTTTTTTCATCTTTCTGATGTTAACTTCTACAAGAGTCTAAGTAACAGATATTTTAAAAAAATACTATGCACTTTTCATAATGCACTCAAAGGGACAAAATAACTTTTCTGGGCCAGAATGGAATATTTAAGTATTCCTTTAGTTTTCAATTCTTCCAATAAAATGACACGACAAACGAAGAAAAGTGTGGCTCAAGCAGTGGCTCACCCATGGGGGGAGCTAAGGGGCTTAAGCCCCTCCCCAGAAGTATGAAGACAAACCCCCTTGACCAAAGAGAGCCTAAGACAGCATTTTTTGGCCTCGAGTTTTTGAAAATTTTTGGGAGAGAGCAGTTTTTATCATAATTTCCCCAAAGAAAACTTTAATCTTTTTCAAAGACTGCAAATTCGAAAAATGTTCGAGGGACAACTACCTAACCTCTCCTTCTCATCTAACTGGTACTACTAATATAGCTTAAAGTGAGTTTTGGGAACTTTATTTTCAAAGTATTTCCAGCACGGAACTTCTGCATTTCCCTAATTTGTGTATCATCTCCAAAGGACAGCTGCAAAATCTTTTAAATCGGAGAACTCTAAAATCTTCCATCCTGTACCCCTTTGCACACCAAAAATAATTTACAAATGTGTTTTTAGATCCTCTATGTCGAAAATTTTTTGACGAGAATCCTTGAAATCACGAAACATAGCATTAAAATGTATTTTTTAGGCTTCAATTTCGAAGCATTACCGAGAGTTCCCCCCCCCCCTCAATCTCCTAATATCTCAGCAAATAATCTATAATTGCGTTTCTGTAACTTCAATATCAAAACCTTTCTGGGCAGAAACCCGGAACTCTGATTCTCTTCTCCTAATACAATCAAAGATAGCCAAAAATGGGTTTTTAAGACTTAAATTTCAAAAAATTTCCGATTTAGAGCCCCCTAACTCCACTTTTACATCACCACAATTGCATAAATCTTCAATTTTAAAATAAATTCAGGAATTTAGAAATTTCAATATAGCAATGTTCTCCATGGGAGAAGCCTCCTCATCTTCCCTTAACACCCCTAAAATGTTATTTTTAAGGCTTCACTTCCAAAAATTTTCGCGGCAGTTCTCACGAAACACCCACTTCTGTCTATTCTCTGAAGTAACTAAGGACTCCCTGAAATTAGGTTTTTTCCAGGACTTTTAATGTTTTGTAGACTAGTAACTTTTATTTCAGGGGAGGACCTTTTGAAGCTTCATTGATTTTGCCATTGACTTCACTAATCAGAGCTCCCTCGTGAAACTACCAGCCCCTCCCAGGGAACAATTCTGGGTGCTCCCCTGAGCTCAAGTCTGGTAGAGAATTTCTTATTACTATCAAGCTTTTGTTAATAAATTTGAGTGTTTAACCCACATATTTTTCTGGGAAAGTTTGGCTTGAAATGACTTGAGCCGCACTTTTCTTTGTTTGTGGTGTCACTTTCTTGGAATTATTGAAAACTATAAGAATGCTTAAATTGTCTATTATGGCCCAGAAAAGTTATTTTGTCCTTTTGAGTGCTTTAAGAAGAAATTTTCTTTTTGCGTGCAGTAATACACAGATAAAAACCATAATTACCTTATTTGGAAAATACATTTATTTTTTCCACAACAAAAGGGTCAATTTCCCGCCCATAGAAAGCTGCCGCCCGGGGTGGGACAGACCGCCTCCTCCCCTTAGCTATGTCACTGCTTGCAAGGCAAAAATACAGGTCATGGTTTAAAATCTCTATTCTTTATAAATATATGAGAATCAACTTTAAAAAGACTAAGCTGCCCAAACATTTGTTTTTATACTAAACAATGCAGCAGTGCATTATTCCTCACAAGCTATTCTCCATGGTCGGCACTCTGTAGTTAATGCTATTCCAAGCTCTGGTCTGACAATTGCATTTTAGTCAAGAAATTTTGCTGCATTTTTCTAGTAAAACAAAATCTATGCCAATAAATTTAATATAGACGGAGAAAAATACAACAAATACTTAATCTATATTGATGCATTGTCAGGATTAATTTTCTAATGCAATTTTGCAGGAAAATTTACTTTTGAACTTAGTATTTATGCATGAATAATCCGCAAAATAATAATTCGTCTAATTTGCTTTTTAAAAAAATTATTAAAAATGAAAAGGACTGAGTTCCCATGCTTAAATTACCTAGTCAATTTTTAACCCATACAAGAGTTTTGTACAAGAGCACCCAGTTTGTGCTCAATGCAAAAGATGAAATTTTCCACAACAGTTCTGAACAAAAGTGCCAAGGAAAACATGATTCGCAATTTTATAAGTGGCAAGGTTAAGTTTTAATTTCAAAGTCAAAACATGTAACTTTTTCAAAACACAAAATTAAAAGGAAAAAAATATTTTTAACAATAAAAAAAAAAAGGTTGCCACATCCACAAAAACATGTTTCATGTCACATAAATATGAATCAAAAAGGTTAAATAATTACTAAAAATAAAGGAAGAATAAATTTTAAATTAATTGATTATCTAAAACAGTAACAAATTTATTAATAACAGACACCTAAAGTGGGTTTTATAGAAAAAATTATATTTTTCAACAAATTACTTTCAGACAAAAGCATGCTTATTTAACATTTTTACAAAATTGAAAAGCTCATCGCACATTCAAAGCATACATAAATTAGGGATTGATTCAGGTTTTTATTTTTAAGTCCACATTTTGTGGGAGAAAAAGTTTTTGTGAACTTTTTTCTTTTGGAGAGTTATCACAAATCTAATCTGAAATCCATATGTTCTAATAAAGGACTTCATTGGAAATGACTTGGCAGCTGGATTTTTTTTTTTTTTATTGATATTTTGTTTTTAGGCAAATTAAAAGAACTCTCTTTAAAGTGATGAAAACTGTTTACACATATGAGATTTTGTGCTCGAATTTTAAGATCTGAAATTTTGAGAAGTGGGCACAAAACAAACCTGATTGGCATCTGAATCAACCCCTGTAAATGCATATCATATAAACATAGATATTTAATAAAATCTGTAGGGAGCCAATACATAATCCCCAAATGATGGACCTGAGAACTATTTTAGACTACCCAAGCACAGATCTCGTGGGCGGGATCTAGACTCCTCCTCCCTTCCCATTTAGTGACATATATATCATAGAGCTGTATTTTAGTGACTTTCACTTCGAAAAATGCTTCCCAGACGCCTATTTTTGTTCAAAACCCTAAGGCATAACCATAACAATTCTCCTAGTTTTTATTTAATAAATAGATATTTCAATAGAAGTGTTCTTGTTTTTATGAATCAAATGCTAATTTTCAATGATAAATTGAAATTTTGTTAATTGTGCTAAGGTGTTATTGCAAGAAATTGAAAAGTGTACAAAAATTAATGCACAGAATTTAGAAGACATTTTTTGATTTTTTTAAAATTTGAAGCTCAAATTTGGAGAATGTTATTCTTTCTTAACTTTTTCAAAAGTTTAAAGAAATCAGGTTGTTCCTCAAGGGCCTGTGTCTTAAAATAAGTTAGTAAAAATTTCATTTTATATGTAATTAACAGTTATATATTCATGACTTTCAACACAAAATACTGACTTGAGTCGTCATGTTAATTCCACCCCCATCCTCCCAGAGAGGTTTTCCTTACAGAAGCTAAATTGATTAAATAACATCAGCTTCTGCCCTCTCTTATAGATGCTGTGGTGCCTGCGAGGAGGTGTCCTGGCACAGACTGGACTTTTGAAATTGTTAAAGGAGAGGCTAATTTTAACGGATTTTGAAAGTGATTCTGGGGGAGAGGTCCATTCTTGGGGGGGGTGATCCATTGCATTAGACGGGTTGCGTCGACACATTGCCCTTTAAATAATAAACTGCCGGGGGATAAACACCGTTGCGATAGTGAACATAAGGTTTCAACAAAGAGTGACTAAAATCTTCTAATCTCAATTTTTTTGAGTAGAAATACTGCTCAACTGTGAACCACATATGTGCCAAAAACTTCTCGTTTTATGAAAACAAATTCCAAAAAGATGATTCAAAAGCTTTTCCTTGAATAAACTCTCTTCGTGGATAAACTCTAAAGCATTACTTTATATGAGATAAAAATTCACATTGATCAAACTAATTAAGTTACATACATATGTTCACAAACCAAGTTATCTTTACTGAGGCTCTGTAAGTACAAACAATTGCTCAATCAAATGGATCAAAAAATAAATTAGATGAATATTTTCACTGAAAAAAAAGTTGTGTGGATTTTAAATCATCCAAAACCAAGCACAATGTTAATTTCACGTGACGTCCATTCTAATTCAAGTAATATTTATGCATATATTTAAACATTATCAGCAGATAAAATATCTTTTATGGTAGTACTATATGCCACATCAGCAGGCGATAAACCATCAGAATCAAATATATTAATATTAGCTCTGTGTTTCAACAACATTTTCACAACTTCTTCATGACCACATGAAGATGCATAGTGCAAAGGTGCTTGTCCATCCTTGTCCAGAGAGTCAACATTTATTCCAATTGATATCAAAAATGAAACAATGTTATTATATCCGCGATCACAAGCCCAGTGCAAAAGAGATAGACCATCATCATCAGTACAATCTTTGACCGTAGGATCAATTGTTATCATCTTCTTTATTTGCTCTAAATTACCTTCTTTCACAAAATCAAATACAGTTTTCGATTCTTCCTTTAATTCTGGGTCTGTTTTCAAACAAATGCTGGTTACTGGCCCGAATTGTCTTTTGCTGCCGGAATCTTTGGGTTTTGCGGAATCCCAGTCGGGGCTTATCTGTGAAACTTTTTCGACATATTGTTTCATCGCTTCGGTTTTTGACAAGTCACCTAAGGCATTCCAAGAATTCCATTTGCTGCGATTTCTAAATTTCAAAATTCCCGGCATAGGCTCATTACATTTCCCGTGAAGAGCCTGCTTGTATCGGCCATAAAGGAATAGTAAATCGTCTTGTTGCATCACGGATGCATTGTACGTAACAAAATCGGCCGCGCGTTTAAAAGTTTCGTCAAGAGCATCTTCATCAACAGGAAATTCACTGTCATCCATAATCAAAAATTTCGTTAAAACAAATTTGAAAAGAAAATGACCCGAAAACTAAACATAAGTTCCTTCCTTATAGCTCTGTTATCAATTTTCTCTTGTTTCTCTTTTTGGGCGCTGAAAAACGTAAGGTGTTAATGTGGCGCCATCTGTACGAAAAATAGAGAAAGTATAGTGAATACTAATTAATTGTTTTGGGTTTTTAATAATATTTATTACAGAGCAAGCATCGTCCTCACCCACTGACGGATCCCTTGCAATCAAGTTCTTGTTTGAGTACGAAGCTTCTGGTATTTTTTTTAAAAGTCATTTGACTCAATTGCTTAAAATTCTTTGCAGCAAATAACATTGGCTTTAAAGCGGGGTTGCCAGGGTTGGCTAATATCCATTTTGGCTATTTTTGATCACATTTAGCTAGAAAAGATTCAAAGGTATTAGGGGCTATTCATTAATGACGTAAGGGTCCCGAGGGGGAGGTGGGGTTGGAAAAATTCCTACATTTCCTTACTTGGGCTTGGGGGGAAGAGGAAGCAGACCCATTTTTATGTAATATTTTCCAAGTCGACATTTTATATTAGAAATCGCGTGGTCGAGTGGTTTGGCAGGGGTCATATTTCATTTGCTTCTGGAAGAGGTAAAAAACGTATTAGGATGAGCAGTTTCTCAAAGAATGAGTGGAGTAAAACAATAATAAAAGAATTGCACTGTGTTCGTACACCTAGCATAAAGTGTTCGTACACCTAGAAATTTTGTAGTAAAACCAAAATAACGCGAAACTGAATTCGAATATGAAATCCAATATTTTTTCACATCATTCCAATGTCATTCTGAATAAAACTCAGTAGTTTTTTTCAAAATATTGCCAGATTTTATTTTTGAAATTTGTCAAAAAAAAAGAAGAGACAGAGAAAAAATACGCCACAAAAGTCATCGTACACTGAAATATTTTCGAATAAATTCATAATTAAAATTATCATATGTGGTTTTTTTATTATTTTTGCATTGTAATGACACTATAAAGTCATTTGCCTTTAATTTTTTGTTTATTTATTCCCTAATATTCTGGTTTTTTTTTTTTTTTTTTTTTTTTTTTTTTTTAATGGCAGGTATACGTAGAAAACAACAAACACGATTTGAAATTTGATTTTTTTTCCCTCACAGTAGCCGTAAATTGGTTTGAAATGTCTCTAAATTGGTTAATTTATATCATTCTATAGTGAAGTGCTTGATAAAATGCTTTAAAGACAAGAATCGAATCGAAAACAAGGTAAGAAAAGGTCAACTGGCAAAGTTAATAATGCGTGATCTGAGGTTTACAATTTAAAAAAAAATATTAAAAATACACATTTCAGAGCTGATAAAGTTTCTGCAGAATTGAATGAAACATTTTACGTTTAATTTTCACCTAAAATTGTTCACCAAGTTCTCTGATTAGCTGGATTAAATGGGCCCTCTTCCCGCAGAAATTTCCTTGTTCGTGCGAAGAACAGTAAGCTTACGCTTTCCGTCTTAAAATCAATGATAAATAAGCTCAAAACGTTTTGGAACAACGTCTTATTTATAGATGAAAATAAATTCAACATTTTGGGTCAAATTTTGTATAATTGTAAATGGAAGAAAAAAATGAGGAATCCCTAATAGGGCAGTAGCAGTCAGCTGCTTTTTGCATAGCAACGGAACCTGGCAACCGTTCCTGGTGGACAAGCAACCTCCAGTTCGCTGTATTAGCTGCATGTTATTGCGAGTGCGATGTTATTCTTTTATGCTTTTTCTTTGCTTAAAATGCATTCTGAATATTGTCAAAGCCATAGTAATGAAGAAAAACGATGAAAAACTGAAAAAATCAAGATAATCAACAATAAGGACCAATATTTGAGTAAAAATGAGCTTTCAACAAAGCCATCTGACTTGACGGACTTGAATCCTGAATTATTCGATTTATGGCTTCAGTGCCAATGCATTAGAAGAATTTAAAGCGTACTGAAGTTTAAAAGCTTATTACCTTTTCTCTTGTGGATGTATTTCGGATTTTTTATGTGTAAAATTTCGGCGATATATGTGCGGTTAAAATCATGTTTAGCATACCGGCGTCTGTCCAAATATTTTTGCAATGACCTTGTTTTGTGCGCGTTTAATTATATAAATATAAAATTCGATTCATTTTCTAAAGGATTGATTTTTGTTTCGAATATCATATTTTCTATGAAATTGATCCCAGAATTAATGCTAAACTTGGTCTCCTAAGAAATACAAAATTTTTAGTGCAGTTTTTCAAGAGCAGATTAATTGTTGAATTGTTAGAACTTCATGAGCAAAAAAAGACAACACACCAGACACAGATTCAGTTTTCACACTTGCTAATAAAACTGAATTATTGGTGAACATTTTAAATAAATGGAAGAATAGAAGAAATTTTTGGCTCTCAAAAACTAAACATGCCTTGACATAAAAGTAGTAGAAAGCATAAATAATAAAATAATTAGTGTTTTTACTGTTTAGAATACATACTGGATATTGAGTATGTGTATTATCTGCAAAGATAAATGATTATTCTGATTTTGAAATATTTAGAAAAACTTCCTTTGCCAACTTTTTAATCTTCTTAATATTGATAAAAGTTATCCTTCTCGTACAACTCAGATTTATAACATAAATTGTGGAGTATATCTGCTAATTTGCATAGTAAGTTTTCAGTCATGGAAGTTTTTAGACAGACCTGTCATTTAAGGGTCAACTGCCCGCCCCCCCCCCCCCCCCCCCTCAGGCTTGTCATTTCGAGTTTTCCACGGAGGAGCAAGCAATGCAAAACCCTTTTACATGTAAAAACATTAATTTTTCAATGGCCAGCTTTGAAAAATTAATGTTTTTTTCATAAAAGAGTGCAGGTTTTGTTATTTTCCAATAAAAACTTGCATTAAATATAGCCCTTTGCCCCCTCCCCGAAAAATTCAAAACGACAGGCTTGTTTTTTGAATCTTTACAACAGTCCTAAATAAACTGTTATTTATTCTGGTAAATTAATTCCAATTCGTAAAGCAATATGTGATTCCATTTTGAGCAGGATTCTTTTTTGTAGTTATTGTAGAAAATTCGTTTTTGATCTCTTAAATACTTGGTTTTAACAAGGCGGGTAGGTTTGTGCCAAGCCTGATTGGTGCCCTTGTGCAAATGTCTTTTAGGCACCTTTATGCTATGACGTTCAGGAAAATCTAGTTAACACCTGTAGTGAGGTTTTGTCGACAAATATAGAGAGGAAAAAATACGGTTAAATTTAATTGTATGTTTTGGTTCATAGCTCGAAGTTCTCTCGGGTTCAGTAGCTCACCTGAAATGCTAATGCGTTTTCGGAAAATAAAATACAGTGCACCATTTATACTTATCTTTTTTATATGTTCTTATCAATTATAGGTTTTTTAAATTGGTCCCTGCAGAGTCTAATACACATTAACCTATACTTATAATACATATTTTTCATTTGTTTGCTTTTTTCATACAGTCCCTTCAAAAACGTATAAACGTGCTTTGCTGTATTCTAATACTGAAGTTAACGCCACTCTAAATTTCTCTCTAATCTTTAACTGATGAATAATTAATCAAATTTTTATGAATATCAAAACATAACAGGGTACTGACTATATTTCAAAATTGAAGCATAATAACATAGAGGATATTTCACCTCAAAAACTGAAATTTAATTTTTTTCCTGCGAAATAATTCTTAGGTACGGAATTGTTAAAAAGGCGTTGAATTTAATATCTAAAACAAATGCATTGTGCAAAGCTCTATTTTTTTAAATGCGATATCCAAATAGTTGAAGAAAATGGTGGTGGAGAGGGAGAATCGAGGTTTTTAATTTTTGGTCAAGTGGTCACTTGATGGAACTAAAAGGTTAACCAAATTATTGTCTACAGTATTACAATATATATAAATATTACACACAAGTAAATAATATGTAATGTGCTTATTTTTATGTATGATAACATGAAGCAGCCAAATTACCACAAATGATAGTTAAAAATCTGAAAAATACGTATTGCACAGATTATAATCCAACATATTTACCACAAACAATGGCACAGCCAAAGGTAGATCCAGGGAGTTAGAACCCTCTCCGAAATGAGAAAGAAACTTCAAAAATGGAAAAGGTCCATTTTTTACACGTAGTTTTCTTACATAGCACAAAAAAAAAAAAAAAAACTAATTCGAGTGTGTAGAATTCCATATACAGTGAAATCCCATTACAACGAAATTTTCATTACAACGAACAAAATGTGCGGTCCCATTTTAAAACGTATTAAGATGATGTATAAAACATCTCATTTTAACGAAGACATTTTTTTCAAAAATTTGTTCCACGAAATATTTTTTTCAACGTCAGTTCGAATATTTTGTACTTATGCTGTTTCCAGAAACTAAAAAACAACTTTCACAAGTCGCTATGTGAAAACTCCATTTGTACTTTCAAAACAGAGCCATTCAAGGTGGAAATGCACTCATACTGAAACATGGGTTTATGTGTGACAACAAAAGCTAGTGTCTATCCAAGCGCTGTCGATTTCTGCACACCAAACACAAGGCACCTTGCGAATTCGGAAAGGGTTCTTGTGGTCAGTATAATAACGGTTATCAATTAGAATCTTTTATAATGTCTACTGGGACCAAATGTCTCGCATAAAAGAAAATAGCAACACTTTTTGTGATGACGACCAGTGAATAAAAGTTCAGTGTTCAATATTTTAATTTTTTTTTCAGAATAATTAATGTGTTAATTATATTTTAGATTTTTTGTAACTGTAAAAGTTGCATATTTATGTATATTAGGGTGTAGGTTTGTAAAACTGACACTTTTATAAAAATAAAGTAAGTTTTTAGACGATTCCGTTACAATGAAATATTTTATCAGTCCCTTGGAGTTCGTTGTAATGGGATTTCACTGCATTTCTTTTACTTATGTAATGCAAGGATCGATCGAATTTAAAAACAAACTTTTTCCTCCTTTTTTCATTGAAAAGAAAAAAAACCTAAGGATTTCACAAAACAATGATGTTACGACTAAAGACAATTCGATAGCGATTATGGGAGGGAAGGAACTATAGATACGGGCCTAGGCCGGACATATAAAGGTGGGGTAGATTATTGCAAGGCCGTAGCTAGGATTTTATTTCGGGGGGGGGGGGGGGATTTATAACGAAGAAAGTTTATAGATAAAAATGCAATGGGCAGAGGCCCGGTAGCAGATGTTAATTTATTCTGTTAAGTCCTCTCTCTCAATTGCCAGACTGTCATCAAACCCGTTAGAATTATAAAGGTAGGGTACTCTGTTTTAAGGAGAAGAGGTGGTTTCTGTGCCAACTCATTCTTTTTACCTACCCCAACAACTGTTTGATAATTTTTAGGTTATCATAGCTATGGGCTTAGAACCCATAAAATTTGACATAATCATGAATTTTTCATATGAGGGCTGATTTTCACTTATAACATATACATGTCAGCAGTGCTGCAATTAAGAAAAAATGTTTGAGGGGACTCATTAAAAGAAAAGGTGGTTTCAAACCAATTGACATCACATTTGCATTTATTACAGTAAAAAAAAAAACAATTATACTACAACTACAGCATTGTGTGTAAGTATAAATATGTATGTATGTAAAAAGGAGCAATAGAAATTTTATTGGAAATAAAAGTTTTTATTTGAATGTGTTATTTTTGTGCCTTCCATTCAAAATTAAATTGATTTCGATGATTTTTGAATGATAAAGCATTAAAAAGTTTTTCTCCCACAATGAGCAGTTAAATTGCAGATACAGTGGAACTCCATTCTGATAGTCTCTGAAAAATACTGATACGATAAATATTCCGGATTTACTTTACCCTTTTTCAGAAAGTCCACATGATTGTTTTTCTACAAACAGATCAAAATAATTTTCCAGCTACAAGACTCACAGAATTTTTTTTAAAGATAAATGTTTTATAGCTGTTTGAAGCCGCTCTGGCATCCTTTTTGCACTGTCTAATTTTTCTTTGTTTGTGAGAAGGATTTCCTCTGACCGTCCAATATTCCTTCATGGCAGTTGAGGACTAGAGCTGCCAGGTACCCTTCTTGAAATTATTCCAGCAGTTGGTGACACGTGACGTCTCATTAAATTACGAATTCCTTCAAGATCAGATTAACTGAACGCCTTTGATGATAATAACGAAAACAAAGAAGATTTTAAGTATTCCACCTTGGAACGTTTTTCATCACTGGTTCTACAGAAAGCGTAAAATCAAGTTTTCACTAAACCATAATTTTCTATTCATTCTGAAAACTTAATACAGTTATCTCTGACTTATATATCAGCACCTGGGATCAAAATAAAAATAAGTGGCACATTCATTAATGGAATTCACATTTTAGATCAAATTAAATTTCAAACCAGTTAAAAAAGTTGACACAGATAAAGGAAAATGAACTTAAAATTTTAACACAAACCATGAACTATTACCTAAGTTTGAATTTATTTCTGTCCATGTGGTAAAAATACATTATGTGGTAATCATATGGTCTAATTTAGTGAGAAACTTTATATTTAGAATATACTACTATGTTACTCCGTCCTTGGTTGCAGAAAAGAGTTCATATTTCTGTTGTCAAATTCAATGCATCCTTATGAAGTGCAAATAGTTCTTCCAAATTTTCATACCAACAAGATCATTCGCAGGGCAGAATTTTAAAGACTAACTCTGTCTCTGAACAAATGATCCAGCTAGTGAAAATATTCCTTGTGTTTCTGATACAACTTTTTTGGCACTTCTCATCCGTAGAGAATCATAAAAAGCTTATTAAGCTCGCGGTAGTGTTTGCAACCGGGTAGTAAAAAAATTACCATCGTAATGAAAAAAATAAAAACTGGGAACACATAAAAAGACTCACATCAATGTAATTAAACAGGAAAGCTGTTCTGATCAACATAATAAACTATTAAATTTATAAATAGATAAAACATTTCAGTTAAGGAATTTTATTCATCTATTTTCAGTACTTATATCTGAGTAACATTAAAATATCAGTAGGGAAGTTACACTGAAAGTATTAAGTGCCTGAACATTAAACAGGACTAAAGCCCCCTATAAACGATCGCTTAAATTTTTATATTAAAAGCCGCATTTTTTAAGCGCTACAGGGGCGAAACTTTCGCGAGACTGTCCCCGGATTACATTCTTTTTCGATAGAACATGTATTAAGCATATATCCTTTGCCTCTTTTGGGAATTGCCATAACTATACAAACGTTCAAGAATAATAAATTTTTAATAAAGAACATTTAAGCATAAATCCAAGGGGAAATTTTCGACAACATGGTCTGTAGAGTTGGAGGGGAAATGAAAGAGTCCGGCAATTTAGAACCTTCGACTCCGACTCCTTTACCCCAAAATCAGTCCCACTCCGGCTCCGTAGTCTGATCAAAATTTATTGCTTAAGAAACACTGAAAAACTTAATAGCAGCAGAAAATAACACCTACACTGCACAGCAAAAGAAATAGTATAGAAGGCAACAAATGTCAAACAAACAATTCCCAAAAACAAAGGGAGGAGGGGGAGAGAGTTCATAAAATTTGTGGCAAACTGTTTATTTTGTGACTTTGACTTATCTAATCTCAATGTGATGAGTTTTACTGAGAAAAAAAAGTGCAACGAAGTTCGTTTAGCATGAAATTGAATAGCAACACAACGCGGAGCAAGTCGATTCAGTGATTATAAAAAAAATTTTTAGAATCTAAACATTGCGTATTGTGGTTAAACGTAACACGAAATGTAATGACAAAATTTATGACAAGGCAAAAAAGTTATATGATGAAGGGATGGAAAAAAAAAGCAGAAATAACACCCACACTACAGGCAAACGAAGTTGTGACTTTGACTTGTCGAGAATGCAAATAATTTTTGATGCAACGCAAACGTAACAACAATAATAGCAACATAGCGTAAACATCGTGGATGGGTGAGTGAAGTAAACAAAAATTTAATCTTACTCTAAAAAAGAATCTGTACATAAAGTTAACAAAATACTGGTTGTATTAGTCACTTCAACTTATCTAGTATTAAAATAAATGCTCATCAATGCCAAGAAATTAGTTGAACAGTGCCTAATTCAACAAAAGTTAGATCACACGCAGCATTACGATGTAAAAACATGGAAGCGAACGAGATGCTTTGACAGCCGAGTGAACAGCACGTTTAGTTGTCAGCAGCACTTGGAGTTTGTTTGTCCACCAGGATGACGTCGTCTGCTACTGCCCTATAGCAAAATTTCTTGCATCAACCTTGACAGATCTTGATATTATACTGACGGCGTCAATATTGATGTGTTTCATACTGCATAAAGCTTGCATAAAGATTAAAAAGCAATATTACAATAACAACACGTATGCAACATTCAGAGCCGTGTCCAAGGGGAGGGTTTTAGGGGTTAAACCCCTCCCATTGGGGAGAAATAATAAGCCAAGAGAATATATATTTGACTTTTATTAATTTTAATTTGAAAGTTTGTGTGCAGTGCTTCGTTAAAAAAGAAAGCCCCCTCCCTTTTTTTACAAACTAGAATGATATTTTGGAAAAACTATGGTGGAATAATGTCTCAATGATTTGTCAATTAAAAATCTTACTTAACTGCATTAATATTACTTATGCATTAACTATTATGTTTGGTAATTAACTTGCATCTGCAGTAAGCTCTTATTTAGTTGATTAAACATTATTTCAGAATGTAATACATGCTGCAATATAAAAAATTCTGTGGACAGTTTTTAATACTAATTGCAATATACCGCGTAGTAAACAATTTTGATTTTAAAAAAACGAACAAGGTTTTCTAATAAAACTGATAAGGTTTTATTAAAAAGAAGCTGTATACTACGGTCACTTGGGCACTAAGAGTTATCCTTCGGAGCTTGGAGGTAGTGTGGGGGCAAAGCCGTTCTTAGGTACAGAAATGCCATTACTGGGATCAGAAATTTTAGGTAAAAATTAAGTTTGTGAGGGATTGAACCCTCCCCCCCCTCAGATAAAGATTTATAATTTTCAAAACCCCTCCCTTTATGTAAATCTGGACACGGGCCTGGCAACATTGCATTCATCTTAAAATATCAATATTGATATTACCTTACAATAACAACATTGCATACATGTTGTCGCCGTCAAGATGATATTGATTTCATGCTGTCGCCGTCAAGGTAATTAGTACACAATAGAACAGGTGGACCTTCGTTGATACTTGCGCATGCGCACAGTTCTTTCTACCCAGCATCCCTCGCATTGCTGGCACATTCTTCCTGCTTCGACCTCAATCGGTTCAGAGGTGCTGCACGTGGCGTTGCATTCTTTTAGGCTTCGTTAAGTTGGTTGCATAGTTATTAGTCTGGAATAGTATTGTTTTAGGAAAAACTTATGAATGACTGATAACTATATTTGTTTATTAATATAGTACTAAACAAGTCATATCGCAGACGATGTGCGATCAATGTTAGAAATGGCGAAAATAACTTTTTTCGTCCCTAGATTTTGAAACAAAGGACATGAAGCGCAGAATTTCGTATTATCACTTCAATCTCACGTAAGATTAATTTTATTCAATGGTATTTATGTTATTCTTTAAGATAAATTCATATGTTTTGTTCATGGGATATTTTCAATGCTGACATCCATTTGAAAATGTACTTATTTATTGTATTTATTTATTTATTTATTATTTTGCTACCTTTAGTGCTATAAAAACTTCCGCAATTATTCCTAACTAAGCATTTTATGTCTTTAATACAATTAGAAGCATGAATTTAAAAAATAAGTCAAGTATTACGCAAAACGAAGAAACTTTCATTTTTTAAATTAAATCACGAGTACTATTAATATCTTTATATGATTTTCCGATCAGATGTCAGCTTTAAGAAAATATTCTCAGGCTAGAAAACTATCTTGAAGAATAACAGAAATAATTAAAGAATGAAATTTAATTCTCGAATTTGAAGTGAAAATAATACAAATAAATAAATGGATAAAACACCTTGCAAACATGCTGATTTCATACTGTCATGTCAATGTATCCTGACATTTTCCTGTCATATCAATACGTATGCAATATTACAAAAGCAAGATCATCTTGCCTAGACCTTGATTTCATGCTGTCATGACAACATCTTGATATTATCCTGTCATATCAATACGTATGCAAGATTACAAAAGCAAGATCATCTTGCCTAGACCTTGATTTTATGCTGTCATGACAACATCTTGATATTATCCTGTCATATCAATACGTATGCAATGTTACAAAAGCAGCCTACCTTGATATTTTCCTGATATTATGCTGCATACACCTTGTCAGTCAATATTGTGGCAGCCTGCTGACAGCATAAAGGGAGTAACATAACAACATTGAGGCAGTATTAATGCAAGATGATTTTTCTTGCATGTCAACCTTTATGCAATACTGAGGCAAGATATTTTGCTTACTGGGATTGAATCTTAAGAACTTAGTTGGATCAGTTAAGTGGTGAAGGTGTTCTTGTGTGAGGGTGCATCTCAGCATCAGGACTTGGAAATTTGGAATTTTTTGATGAAATAATGAAATATATATTAAAAAACAATTGTAAACTATTAGCCCAAAATTTGGTATTCGGAAACAACTTTATTTTTTACCAAGATAACGATAAGAAGCACACATTTGCGTTTGGTGCCTCAAAATTTGTCCAAGCTTAGAAATATCGCCTCAATCGCCAGATTTGAACTTAATGGAACATATTTGGAGATATCTAGTGGCTAGATTACGAAAATACACCATTGAAACAAAAGGCGAACTAGAAACAGTAAGACTCGAAGTGGCGGCTGAACACTTACTCAGAAATTGCACAAAAAAAGAAAGAAAAAACAATGAAATCTATTCCCAGAGGTCCCAGACATTTAAAAGCTGTTGTTGCTACTGCATGATATTGTACTAAATAATAACTTAGTAAAAAGTTAGATTATTTACTAATTTTTTGACATTTTCTCAAAGTGTACGAAGACTTTTGTGAAATAAAATTTCCGGCACTTTTTGGTTTGTGATTTAAAAAAAAAATAAGTTTTAATGTTTTATTAAAAATTTTCATGTAGTTTTGTTAAAAATAGATCATAGATCTCATACTAAAATACCTATTCCGAAGTATTAGTTCTAACCAATGAATAAGAGCCTATTTCATTGAAAGTCGTAGATGTACGAACACTTTTAGGCGACACTGTATGTCTTAATCGCATCATGAACAAAAAATATTTGTCAAAAAAACTTTCAGTCTAGATTCCTTTTTGTAAATATTTCTTTACACAAAAAGATTTTTAAAAGAAATTTAATAATATTGAATTTAATAACGATTCCAATGAATTCGTTATTTATATCTTATTTATTTATTTTTTCAAAAACGAAATGGAATCTTACGTAAGATATTAGATAAAATAATGTACCAATGATACTATATATATACTTGACATAATTAACATATAATTATATAAATTCAAGAATTTATGTAGGTTGGAAAACTTTAAATTTTTATGCATAATGAACAACTATTTTAACTTACCAAAAATGACATATAGGTATTATTTTTTTAAAAAATCTGTAATCAAACATTGTTTTTGCGTGGATATTTGTTCTTTCACTAAACAATCCCCGGATACTTTTAATGCGTCAAAGAGGGAGTTTGGAACATTCGGACGCGATTCTACAAAAACGTGCAAAATATCTGCTGCTCGTTTTGCATCTTGAATCGAAGGTAATTTTATCACTGGCTGAAATACTTCTAGCTCTTCGTCGCCAGAATCTTTTTCGTTTTCATCCGTTATGCTTCATAAAATATCTTCATCTGTCGGATATTCAGTCACCTAAACTCCGTCATCAACTGACACAAAACCCATAAAATCTCTGTCGGTACGAATGTTTATTTTCTTCTATAAAACGCACCGCTCATTTTGAAAATTTATATCGTACATACTTTCGTCTTTTTCATATTCATTATCTAGCTCCAAACATGATGGATCTTTTACAAAATCAGCCTTTTTAAAACAGTTAACCATTGTCTGTGGTGTAACCAGGGCTGGCTCTAGTAGTTCTGCTACCCTAGGCATTATTGACAAGTGCCGCCCCCCCCCCCTCCCATTGAATAATAATAATAATATAAAATATTACTATATTAATAAAATAAAAATAAAAGTAAAGTGCTTAAAATTAAAGTGAGTTTCTAGTTAAATTCCAAACTAGGTTTAGTACATCCAAACACTGGTACACACTTTAAATTATCTTTTTTAACATTAAAGTAGTGCAATTTATGGCCCTGAAACATATATTAATATTTTAAAAAGACTTTTTAAGTCACGCAATTTGCCACCTCTGAAATTAAATTGAATTTCTTGTTTAATTCCGAACTATGTTTTGCATATCCAAGCACTGGTACACACTCTAAATTATTATTATTATTTTTAGCATTGAAGCAGTGAATTTTATACGTTGAAACTTATATTCATAATTTTGAAAAATATATTTCAATTTTGAAATTTGCCGCCCCTAAAATCTGCCGCCCTAGGCGCCCCACCTAGGTTGCCTACCCCAAGAGCAGGGCCTGGTTACGCTACTGGTGACAAAAGCAAAAGGTACCTTATGTTTCGTACTTTTCCCCTATCACATAACCAAGCTCACACACACACAATACAAAAAAAAATTCTGGAAAGAAACCCATCAAATTCTTATTTTAAAAGATACACGTATATATTCCAGGGGCGGGTACAGAAATAATTTTTGAGGGGTTTTTGAAATTGAATAGCATTCCCCCCCCCCCCAACAATAATTCATACCAAAGTTTTCATAACTTTCTTTATTTATTTATTATTTTATTTATTAATTTTTATTTTTATTTATTTATTTATTTTGTAGGATCATTTAAACAAATATTATGCACTAATATACTTTGAATCTGGACATAAAATACCTTTAACACTTCAATCGAATTAAATACTAAACCCAATATAATGTCACCGAGATGCTATAAAAGGAACTGTTTTAATTAGGAACATTGTCATAATGATTATAACAGAAGGACAAGATTATTAAATGAACCCATACAACTCACTTGAGCTTCTATAAATTAATTTATATTTTAATTATAAAATAGTATGCAATTAAGAAAATCATAACTTCATACACATAGGTTTTATTAAAGAATTCAGAAACTATTTCCTTGTGAATTTTATAGCAGTTACTGAATTGTTTTTAAATTTATGATACAGTTGAGCTGACATTTTGATATTACATGCCGTTTCCATTAATGTCATGGTTTTGCAAACACTGCCATGTGATTTCTTTCATTATGCATTTTATATAATACTAGTGGCACCTGCACGGCTTTGCCCATAGTAGAAAATTAAAAGATATTTTGGTTCCCCTGTATATTTACAAATAATGCATGATGAATTTCTCGCCCTCATTACGGTTCCACATTATGATAGCTTGGTAATTTAGTCGTCCATATTATAATAATTTTGCTCATTAAAATGTTCTTAAAATTGGAATAGAAAAAGAACAAAATCGAATTTTTGAAAAATCGCTTGAAGTTGCACACCCCCCATGCTGCAAACTAATTCTTCTCCAAACTTCATGAAAATCGGTCGAACGGTCTAGGTGCTATGCGCGTCACAGAGATCCTGACAGAGAGAGAGAGAGAGAGAGAGAGAGAGAGAGAGAGAGAGAGATCCGGACAGGGAGACTTTCAGCTTTATTATTAGTAAAGATAAGCTGAAAAAGAAATCTAGTATTTTGCAGAAAGCTTTCTGGATCGAAATGACTCTTTTAGGCACGTCTATTCATTCTTTTTTCAACTGTTAATTTTGATTCTATCAAAGAAGTATTAATAGACAAATCACGATATATTACGTTCCTTTGAATTCGAAAACAGAGAATTAAATGTATTTTGCAACTCAGGCCTCTGACTCCAGTTAGCAAACAAAAATGCTTTTGTCCAAAATATACTATGTGTGTGTGTGTGTGTGTGTTTTGTGTTCTTTTTAAATACCTAAAAAAATTATCTGCAATTAAGGACAATAATTGAAATAGTAAAACTATTCATCCTTTTATGGGGGCCGTGCCCCCCCCCCCCCAAAAAATCCGTTACTGTACATTGTACACATTTCCATCCATTGTAAAATTATGAAAGTTTCCTTCAATCACACGAGATGACCTTTGCCATCCCTGATCTAACCGTGCGTGAGTTTCTTTTCTAATCACATAGTTGAAAACTGATCTAAATAAGCAGCTGGACGAAAAAGTTTGGAAAGTAATTAAGTCAATTAACACATGAATGAAATCTTTTGTTGAGACGTCATCACGAATTAAAAGCAAATTTGGAATGGTAGATCCTGCAGTGAGCACAATTCGAGAGAAAAAAAAATTAATACTAGGTTCTAAAACTGACGTTTCTATTTTTCTTCCTTCAAGTCACGCTATTTCTACAGCTTATTGAAAAGGATCTAGTTTTTATGTTGTCTGGGAAATCAATTTTAAGTTTCGAAAGAATGGAAAACGATCAACACATTCTTGACATATTTTTTTTTCTGATTTTATTTAGAATTTTCCATTTTTATTTTTTTTTTCTTTTTTAAATTTAGAGAGCGGATCCTTTGAGTTCATGGTATTATCCATTTTAGAGGTTCTTCACACAGCTCTTAATCTCTGAATTTATTTGTTTTTTCAACAATATAAGTTGCCGAAAAACCAAAAAATATTTAAATGTGCCTCGTTCCCTCTCTTTTCTCCTTTTCTCCGAAGATTTGCTCTGTGGACAATCGAATAAGTATGATATACAGTCGAGTCCCAATTTACGCGAGGGATGCGTTCATCTCGCGTAAGTCGAAATTTCGCGTTGTGGAAAAAGATATGCGTAAAAACTTTTATAAATATACCCAAATTATTAAACACACTTGTAAACACCACCTCAAACTGTTTTAAACCATTCCTTAACTACACATCACCATTTCTTACATTAAGAACAGATTTTTTTATTTTTTATTTTTTTTAAAGCTGTTTTATCGACATAAAATACTGATACGATGCAAAATCAATGATCAATGGGACAGAGGGGCATAAAATAAACTGGTATGGCACGTACAGTATACTAATAAAATAATTAACTATTTTGTACTGTACAGTAGATCCAGTAATGATATTTGTAACTTAAAAAAATGAAGATGATGATGATTTATGCTGAGTGATCAAACCGTTATCCGAATATAAATTTAAATACAGTCGCATCGCTTCAACACCCTTCATCCAGATTTCTTTAATTTACAATACAAGAGCAGCTTCCATTTTCTTCATTTTTGCGTTTTGCTTAGACACTACTCGGCGAACTTTTGCGGATTTCCTTGACTTTTATTAATTGTGCGTATGGAAGAGTCACTCATACCTAATTGTCGTGTTACCTTACTTTAGATAAAACAACGGTCTTAGGTGTCATTACATTTCATCAGCTTTCGCATTTAGAATGAAAAAATAAATGGAAAATGAGGAGTAGTTATTTGTATGCACTAAGAAGGCGATGTTCAGACTAGCATGTTGTGGGAACTTCAGCTGTCAGTGATGCTAAAAAAATGAAGGTTTATTTGCGGAAAAAGTATTTTTGTAACCAATAACAAAGTCGATACTTACGCACCACGATTCCTTTCCGAAAATTTTCGTGTTGCTGGCGATTAATTCGCGTTATGTCAAAATCATTTACTTGGGAAAAAAATCGCGTTATAGCCATTTCGCGTAAGTCGAATCGCGTCGTAGCGGGAGTCAACTGTATTGCTCCATTCGGATACGTCACTAAATTTTGCGAGCTTAATGAAAATCAATCACATCACACACGTAACATTGAATTTAACAAGAGAATGATTTATATCAATGATTTTTTTTTTTAATTCGAGTGATTAATGGGGTCGTTTCCAAAATTTTAAAAGTATTTTTTTTTTCTGAAAGAGCGCGCTTAAAAACATAGGATCTGACCATTTTTTAAATAAGTTGATTAAGTTTTATTTTTTAAAAAAATTACTTTAATCGGTGCGCCTTCATTGTTTAACGCATCTGCCGATGACATCACAAATGACGAAATACCATTCACTGCTGCCATTCAGAAGAGCACAATATTTAAGTCGCATTTTTGCTCACGTGTACTGGCAACGATTTGGTTGATAGCAAGCGTAGAGGCAATTTTTAATTCGCTACTTGAGTATCACAACGTGGAAACGCAGTGAAAAATGCGCCAAAGGACATCATTTGTGACGTCATAAAGACCACGCCTTGTTTGAAAAATCGGACATTTAAAAAAATTAATTTAAAATAACTGTTGGGAAAATGGAAGTAATTTCTGGGTCCATGTTTTTTTTTTTTTTTTTTTGCTTATTTTATCAATTTCTGTGACCAAAAGTCGTTCTTTTGACTGAAGGAAACAACCCCATTGGTACAATGCACTGGTGCTAGCAATTAAAAATTGAGTGATAAAATTTGTTTTGAATTGTGTATTATTAGAGTTTAAACGCTCTTGTGTACTGTCATATTATATGATAGACAAACTAAACAAACTTGTGAAATAATGTGCAATAAAAATTTAAGAAATTATTTTGAAATATTTTATCCCTTTAGAACAGAACTTTTGACAGATTTTCTTTTTTATGGGGGACGGAAGTGGAGAGAGGGAAAACGCTTTGCTTTAAAAGTAAAATTTTAAAACATATGACTTAATTTTAAGTTCTTTGTTTTAATTAATTTTTAAGTATATTGAAAAAAAAAAAGTGTAAAGTTCCAATACTTAGCAACACCAAGCAAGAAAAAGATAATTGCTGAAACATTTTTTTAGAAATAAGTACAACTGGCTAGCTGAACTACATTTTATGACTGAAAAAAAATAATAATAATAATAATAATAAATAATAAATAATAAAATAAATAAATAAATAAAACTACCGCTTTTGATTTTGAATAAAATTTGGGGAGGTCCAGACCCCCCTCCCCCGTTTTTCCAGTTACGTCCCGGTAAAGGATTTGGTAAAAAAAACGTGCGAACTCAGACTCCATGCTATTGTTTTTAATTTTTATTGATTGTGTCTTAAAGGCTTCAATTTTGAAAAATTTTAAAAGAAGATCACTAAAGTTCCTTTCCTCCCCTTAAGTCACCAATGATGGCTACAAGCTACAATCATGCTTTTCAGAGTTAAACGTCGAAAAATATCCGGAGAGAGTTCCCAAAAAATTCTCTGCCCCTTTAAAGCTTAAACTGTTAAAACAGATTTCTTAAAGTTGAGACAAAATCGCTTATTTTTGAGAACATCACTTACTCAAAATGTCTCCGAGACAATTTCGCTTAGAACTGAAAAGCAAGAGTTCTTACTTTTGATGTACACCCTCTTCTCAAAAACGATTCACCATGTTTTCATTTTTGAAATACCACTCTACTCAGAAATAAGCACAGACGGTGTCATTTCTATGTCATTTCTGTTTTAAAAACAAGAACATGTCGAATGCATAAGCACATGTTGTACCATTCATGAGTATGGAATTTTGCTCGCCTGTAATTCCTGCAATGCTAAGTAGTCCGTGGACTTATTCGGTCCCTTTGGGAGTTTAGTTAATCTGGAAGAACCGTAAACAAACTGAAGCCGATACATTTTATAAATGCGCTAAAAAACTTTTTTCCCTGACCCTTTTCAATATTCCTATCTGTCTTTCTTCTGACGTCACTACACAACCTAAAATTGCGGTTTTAAGATATAATTTTTGGTATTTATCTTCCCTCAGAAGCTTAAGCAATGGTGCCCTTTCTTTTTTTACCAGAGGGTCTCATGATTGAGGCCCTCGGGCAAAGACCTTTAAGCCCAAAATCTAGATAAATTTTCGTGGGCTAGAACATCTGTAATTTTTTTAAAAAAAACAATTTTTTTCCAGATAAATGGGAAAACACGGAAAAAGGAGATAAATCACAAACCAAGAATTGTTTTAATCATTATTAAATACTTGTTTCATCAATACGAAGTTTCTATCTGCCGTTTAAAAACCAATTTTTGATAAAACCAATTTTGGCTCAAATTTGTAGCAATCAATCTTAATACCGAATGAAAGTAATGGGTTTTCATTTGAAAGTTGCCAGAACATAGTTTTCGATTCGTTATGTTGAGCAAAACAACGGGCCACATGGATCAGCATCGCGGGCCATATACGGCCTGCAGTGATGACCACCGACCGTTTTTTTTTTCCTTTCTTCTTTTGCAATCAAATTGCGAGAAATTATCTTGCAATTTACATCAAAAAAAAACTTTTTTTTTCTTTGTATTAAATTTTTTTTAAAGTACGTAAAAATGCATTTTTACGTAAGAATCAAAATAGTTCCTATTTCAAAATGCTTCAATATATTACTGGGAATTCTTTGTAGTTAAAATTATGCTTAACTCACAGATCTGTTAAAAGATGAAAGAAATAACATTTGTGAAAGAGTAAAATAGCATTTCTGAAAGTGCACTTCTTGCGGAATGTAGAACGTAGGCAGGAAAGACCGTTCTACAGAGACTGCCAATGGGCGACGTACCGAATAACTATCGACGGGGTATTATGGAAACTTCGCTAAATATCAACTGGATTTCGAAGCTCATTTTTAGCAATACATTTGACTACACTTCTCTGAAAAATCCGTCTAATTCGAGTAGTTTCTAAACCATTGTCAATAATTTTTGAACTAACTAATAGCTTTATTTTTATGCAAAAAAGAAGAGATACATGATGTATTAAGTTTTCAGAAATTTTTTTGTCTTTGCAAGAAAACCGAAATTGGTGCGGAAAGCAGGCTGGTTTAATTGTGAGAAAACTTCCTGTTCTTTCTTCGGATCGTTTTTTAGTCTTCTCCTAGTAGACAAGGGAAAGGTCATGGTGATCATGACCCCGCCCCCCCCCCCCCTCTAAACCGTCGACAAAAGTATTCTTTCACATTCTACTTCTCTTCATTGCTTATAAAATTAATTTGTAATGTTTACGCCCTATTAGGTGCCTTATTCCTGGTCGATTTGTAGCTTTTTATCAACACCCAAACAGTTTCAGAAATTTTTGGCACCCGAAACTGTAGGTTCAATCCTGGGGCGGGGAGGGGTCACTCTTTAGTATGACCCCCCGATCCCCCCCCTAAAATGGTAATCTGTATCTAAAGACAGAGATCAGTTATCTAGAGTCAGTCACCTAAATTGCTTGACTTTACATTTTAGAGTTTCAAATTTTAAATCCTTTAGTCTACTGTGAAAAACACTAATGCAACTTTAGCTGCTGCAGTTATACTCCAACCGTAACTGACATTACAATAATAAAATAGAGCTCGAGTAAAAAGAAATACTTTTTATTTAAATGAACACTTTGAATCCTGAGTCATTTCAGTTTTTATGATGTTATCACTAAATTAAAATAATTTTTATGAAATGCTACTTATTAATTTCATTTTTACTACTTTTGAGACAGACCTCCACTATTTCTATTATACGTATTCCTCAATCACATGTCGTAACTTATTCAGATGGGAGAAAAAAATTTATACAAAAATTTCGATAACCTAAATATAATACAGTCAACCCTCGTTTATCGCGGTTAATTCGTTCCAGGCTTTACCACGATAACTGAATTGCCGCGAAGTAGGATTCTGTATTTATAAACCGAATATTTTCTTAACTAGAGCGCATAAACATACTTAGGATAATTCAAATAGGTTTTTTAACATAGTTTGAGCCTTTTAGACATGAAACAGCACCCTTAGCCACCATTACATTTGCATTACTTATAGTGCAGTAAAATTAGGCCAAAAAATGGCCAAACCCAAACATCCAAAAAAAAAAAAAAAAAGGTGAAACCTGTTGCAAATTACTTCTTACCCTTCTAGCAAGAAGGGGTAAAAAGTCCCAGCACTTTTCGCGTCGCGTTTTGGGGGGAAGGGGGGGGGACGAAATAATCCTCTATTTAAATAAAAATAATTTCTATTACTTAAAAAAAATTCTCAAACCTCACAGAAACCACTCTATAATAGTAAAATAATGAATTCTCACAGAAAAAAATTCTAATTAACAGGGGTGCACAGGCGGGGGGATGGGTGGGGGGGGGGCTCATGGAGCAGCTTTGCGTCATTGAAATTTTTAAGGCAGTTTTTTCAAGGGGTATTTCTTTCCTTTTTGAGGGCTTTTATTCTGGATGGATACTCCGTCACACTTAAGGGGTGCGCCATCGCTTTGGGGGGGGGACCCTGAATTTACATTATAAAATGAACTGTTGCAGTGAAGTTCACGAAAAAATTTCCCTGATTCAAACTTTTCCGAAGTACAAAGTGCCACACAATGATATGGTAATGTCAGAATGATAATTCTAAAAGATCTAAGCGAGCTCAGTAACCAAATTATTTGTGATTGGAGTTATTAAACTGTTTAGAGCGCTGGAAAACAAATTCCTGTGCAGCTTAAAAAAAGTCCAAATCGACCAAAGTTTCCCTACTTCTTGATTAACTTACTTCAACTTTTCTACAATCTTTTGCCATCACCGTAAGGGGGGACAAACCAAAATTGCCAATAGTGAGACGGGCAATGTTGCAATTCTGCACCCTCTAAGTCGGTGGAGGTTCTCGTTGGCAAACACCGAGCTACCTCTCTTTTACGCAGCTGGTTATGTGAATTATGCTAAATATGCAGACATATACTTGCAACACTATCTCAAACTTTTGGGTACATTATGCGATTAAAAAAAAATTTGATCACATCAAACATCAGCTAAAACATCAGCTATCGAACGATCTAAAGCAGTGACAAATTCAGGTGGTCTAGAACCTGTAGTGATTCAAAGATAGAACAAGTCTTGATGAGAGCAATGAGAAATACAACAATAGAATGCTAAATATTTACACCTTTTTGTCTCCCATTTTGGAAATCACAATCCGTCTCTAAAGCTCCCAGAAGTTTCTTCCCTCTCAAGTTGGTAGTGGTATTGCTCGGTGATGATAAGATGAGTTACAATGAGACCTTTAACGTTCGGGTAGTAACATCAAAGGATATTGAAGGCAAACAATTTTGTGGCATTTCTTTGCAAAGGAGGTAAACAGTTATGTCTTTAGCTTCTGTTGCGAGAGTAGTTACTATCTGTAAAGATGTGTAAGCCCAAAACATCTTTTACACCGAATGGTAGGAACAGTATAGATGGAATAACAAATTGTTAAAAACTTCTGGTACGAGTTATGCGCTGATCCTCCATCAGTATTCGATGAATCTGGTTTCAGAAGGAAAGAAATCTTGTATCGTTAAAGTGCTATTATCTGAAGCAAAAGGTTCATCCACCATCACAGAACGAACAGCTGGTGTCATGTATGAGGCAGTGAGAAGCAAAGGGATGTAAGTGGACATTTTCAAGTTTTGAATAAAACGCGTTTAAAGATAAGATCCTAGGTAGACTTTCACTGATTTTCTTTTCTAAATCCTGCTGTATAGAAGCAACTACCAGGTCTACTAGTATCATCTCTTGCCTCAAGATAGAGGAGAGGTTCGTCAACCACTTGTACTGGTTATCTCCAAATTTTTAATTTTGCCACTTACATCCCTTTGCTTCTCACTGCCTCATATGTAATAAATGGAAGATACCTGCTTGGTCATATTTTTGGTAATGATCTGTAAGCTTCAAGGAAATATTCCAGCAATGCAGTGTATAGGTAACTTGTAAGTATGGGAAAGCTAGTGTCATTTTTGATGGGTGCAAAGAAAGCACCACAGAAATATAATCTGAGTCCTGTTACAACAGCCAAGCCTTCTGCTCTAGAAGACTTTCTGCGTCTCAAATCTTGTGCTTGCTCTGAGGGGTTCATTGGATATAGTGAATGTTTGAAAAGTCTGAAAGTGGACTGAAGTGCTCAATTATATGCTCAAACTGTGTTAGACATAGCTGCAACAATAACGATTTTGCTGAGGATCCAGATTCCAAAAAACATCTTGATAACGAAGACTTTTTGTTACAAGATTAGGAGAAATCATTTGAAAGCAAAAAACAGGTCAGCGTAATTTTTCTGGTCATTTAATCAAATGTGCACCATCAGAGAGGGTGGGGGGGAGGATAATATTTTAGTATATAATTTTGTTTTGGCAGATGAGCTATGTTCTTATGGGATGGACAGTCCTGATTTAATGCACTTTAGATTTGCATGGAATAATACTTCTACTTGAAATAAAGGGGGGGGGGGGTAGGATTTATTTTATTTGACGGAGGGGGCGTGCTGTAGCTTTGAGAGGAGGTGCACCATCGATCTTGGAGGATGGACACACTCGATTTCTAACTTAACTTAGCATAAAATAATGTTTCCATATGAAATGTATGGAGGGGGGGTTCGGGGGTACTGCTTCGTTTTACGCGGATAAGGGGGCTCTGTAGCATTGGTGGGTTATGTCATTCCTCTTGGGGGTCAAACACCTTTAATTTCATGCTTTTAAATTTAGTATAAAATAATATTCTCACTTTAAATTCACTCTAAAAATTCTGGAAAAATACCCAAAACAGCAATTTTTAGATGCCCCCCATTCAAAAACCCAACGCACAATGGGGTGGGACTTTTTACCTGTTCTTATTGGGAGGGTAATAAACAATTTGCACCAGGTTTAGCCTTTTTTTTTTTTTTTGGATGTTTGGGTCCGACCCCTATTTTTACTGTACTATTAATATATTCCACAAAATAAGAGAAAATGAGATGCATTAGATGTAATAGATATCATATAGTTATTATAGGGGAATAAAACTACATACACACATGCATTTCTTACACACTACTATTAATAAATAGATATATAACTGAAAATAGCTTAACTTGTTCGATGAAGAATTAATTGCCAGTTAGTGACCGTATGTGCCCCCGTTCTTCAGCAGTTATCCTCATTAAAGGTATTGCGCATACAACTTAAAAAGCTAGTACACTGTAGAACACCATTTGCAGGTTTATTTATCCTCTAGTCATTACTTTCCAGTTATAGTGTTTAATGGTTAAAATGAAATAGTGATTCGCTACACTTTCTTTGGCGATTTTATACCTCCATTCCCTCAACTAGTACAACTACAGCCCCTCAGAAGAGCTTACCTTACTTGAAAGACATACTTTGTTGTTCTTTTGAAGGAAAAAGTTTATACGAGTGCATAAAAATGGCTAATTACAATATATTTGAAAAAAAAGAAAAAAAAAGGAGAAAAAACCGCGATGTAGTGAAGCCGCGAAAGTCGAAGCGCGAAGTAGCGAGGGACGACTGTAAATGAAAATCTGCAACGTTTTAACCATAGGCGGATTTACAAGAATGTCAGAGGGTGCTCAGAAGTTTTGGTTGGATTTTTTAAAGAATTAAGATTAAATATACGGGAAGGTTGCCGTCAATGAACCGGTTCCATGACTAGATCGCGAAGATATTTCCCGTACCAGAGCTTGTGCAGACGCGTAATCAGTTTTAGTACCTTCCTTTATCTGAAAACAGTCTATTGCAGAGTCGTCAAGTAACTAAAATTATTTAATCATATTCTCAATCGATCAGAAAAGATTTCTACCATTACCTTACAAATTATTGAGATTTTTATTTAGTTATAACATGCTTTGAATATCACTGATCATCTAAACGTGAACATTAACTTAAAAGAGTGCCTTTTCAAGAACAATTCCCCATACTTCATGTTTCATCATGATTCGTCACAGCAGTAACACCTATAAGAATATTCAAAATCACGCAGTTGCTATCATTGGACCACTAGGTGTTTCCATGAATGGACCACCTGACAAAGTGTTTCATTCATGGAAAATCTCAAATATTGCTGTAACTTCAGTTAAATTACCTTCGAAAATTGCTCAATTGTTTTAAAATAAATATGACAGTGAAAAAAATAATTGGAATTACTTCCGAAAAATTGGGGAATTGACCTTTCAAGAGGCTGAGAAAAATAACCTGTCCCACTGATTTAATTAAGACAAAAAGTCTGTTAGTACCATAGTCTCTGGTAGTTTGAGACTTAATCTTCTGGTTTCAGTAGTAAAATGGTCAACAATTTTCTCTTACATTTTAGTGAACAAGTACAATCTTGCGTCAAACGAAAATTTTCAAAAAGGATTTAACAAAATTCTTAACACTTCAAAAGAGGTTGAAAAGATATTAGCCATAAACATTGGTGCATACAGGTTGGGAAAATATCAAGTGGTGAACGAGGTATGATGACAACAGTTGTGTGTTGTGTGAGTGCTGGTTTTTTTTTTTATGTTCCTTACTTATCCGAAAGAATTTTAGAAAAAAAATCTATTTTTCTACAATTTATTGTTATTTATAGTGTTTATTGATCGCCTGTTATAAATGTTTGTATGTTACGCATTGATTTTTTAGTTTGAGAATGTGGTCCATCGATGGAAACTCGGTGGTCCATCCATAGCAACCGGTAGCCATGAATGGACCACATGATAAAATATTTATTTTTAACTTTCATTCTTTATTGTGTATATTTATCATGAAAGTGAATATTATTATTAAAAGAGAAATATACTGAGAAATTGTTCCTATAATTAACATGAAATTTGAGTTGGATTTTTTTCCTAAAAAATTCGAAAACTGTTATGTGGTTCATTGACGGCAACTTTCCCCTATTTTATCAAGACTCATAGTTTAGAAAGTAACTTAAATTTTTTTCGCAGCTACAACGCTACAAGTTAATTCACTTGAGGAAAAAAAAAAACATAAAGACAATAACATGCAGTTTATTGTGCGACCTACGTGTGGCACCAAATATCGTCAGCGCGAGAGAAATTGTGCTACGGATTAAGGAGAGTATTTTTATCCATTTGAAGAAAAGTTAATAATTGAACACATTCCTTAAACTATTCAGTATTCAATGCCGTATTACAGAATAACTGTATGCTCTGTAACTGGAGTAATGTTCCAAAGTATGTACAATCATTACAAGTTCTTTTACTTTAAAACGACCATGGCTAATAAAGTCAAAAAAAAAAAAAAACATGATTATTTACCGTTATATTTATTATATCATACTATTTACCATATCATAAACATGATAATACCAAAAACCGTATAAACTGTTTCAAGTTCTTGCGCATCATTTCAATAAACAATGCTGCTATAAAATCTGCTCTGAAATCAATTAAAAACCAGTATTTTTAAGGTATTGTTTTCAAAATTTTCCAAAGGAATGCCCTGAACCACCTGTTTGTCCTGGGGAAGACCCCCCCCCCCCCGGATTCCAGGTATTGTTGCAACTCGAGAATTCACAGTCTAAATTCTCCTATAGATTTAACGTACAAAATTAACAGATTACTGCATTTGCGTGTTTCGGGGCTTCAGAGAATCCCTTTTTCAATGCAAAATAATGAGCTTTTGGATGTTAAGACAGCCGGTAAAAACTTTTTTACTGGATTTCGCTCTAGTCATTAAAATGGAAATACCTGAGGTTAAGCATAACTTTTGAGCAAAACAAAAGTACAATAAACTTCTGTTTATAAAAAAAATCGTATTCAGAGGTTAAATATGACTTGGAAACGCATGCATAACAAATTTTAAAAAAACTAATATATTTACCCCAAAAAATTCAAATATTTTGTTCAACGCAACAGCATAACGACTGAGAGAAAAAAAGATATCAAAGGATAAAGCAATCAAAATGGCTGTCACAAGCATGGAGAAGCCAATAATTTAAACGCAATCTACCTGGCTAACGAGGAGGAAATATATGTACAAAGCGAATTATACGAGAGAGAAAAAAAAAAAATGCTGGCAAGAGAGATGACTCAGACGATTCTCCATTCTGCATTCCATGGCGTGGATTATATGCGATCGGTGTTGGAAAACTATTTTGCATTGCGTTTCATTTTGCGCTATTACGAGGAGTATTATTTTTATATTATTTTCTACTCGACACTCCTTTCAGGGCAAGATCAGCTCTCACAGGTGTTTAAATGACACAGGTCACGTTTTGCTTTCGATTTTCCACCGTCACCGTGGGTTAATGACTTGGCTGTTTCGGTTGCAGCAAAGGCAAGGTTATAGCAAACGAAGGTCAGTAGTTAGCTCTTTTTTTTTTTCTTTTTTTTTTTCATTTGGCAAGGAAGAAACATAAATTTGTTACACTCAGACTTTCTGAACTGCAACTATTTTTTTAAGTATTCCAAGGTCGTTCTGTCTCTGGAAAAGATAATCAAAACTATCTTTTCGGAACACCTGCAAAGATTTAAAGGTGAGATTTAAAACCACTGTGGCAGGTTTGTCATGCGATCACAGGTGGGTAGTTTCTTCGGAAAGAAAAAAAAATTAACTCTTGATGCACCGATGCACCAAAATAATTGCAGGTGGCCGCAAAAGAGAAAAAAGTTTTCTTTTCAAAATCTATCTATGCTTTGTAGCTGCTTTGCTTAAAAGTGCAACAGAAAAAATTACTCGCATGAGATTAATTTGCTTTCGGAGACATTTATTATTTGAGCAATGTTATGTACAGTACCTCTATCTGAACACTCTCTAATGTGAACACCCCGATATTCTGAACACATTTTGATGGTCACGGCGAAACTTCATAGACTTAACAAAAAGGCTGACCTCTCTGTGCTCTGAACACCCTATAATATGAACACCCCCATTATATGAACGCTATTTTTAACCCCCATCAATAATTTCCTCTCTGTATACTGAACATATTCACAATCGGCACTCAGGAATTCCTGTAAAATTAAATAGGAAAGCCTGAAATTCATTCAAGATTTTATCCTGGATATTACTGCATCACATGAAATCATTCAGCTGAGCAATATGAGCCTGGAGTTTCTGGCACTGAACTATATTTCAAGAATCCAACCACTGTATCAAGTAGTATTCAAGACCTATAAAGTATGATTACTTTCAAGCAAAATGCGGCTGAGAATCATGCGGAAACGTTTTCACTTGGATGATAACACGTACAGTAAAACCTGTAATGTTGACCACCCTTTGTAAGTTGACCACCTGTCTAAGCTGACCACTCTTTTCTGGTACAGAACTAATCCTACATCCCATAAATCAATCTCTTTAAGCTGACTACTAAAGTAGTGCACCGCGAGTGGTCAACTTACAAAGATTTCACTGTACTTTGCATGAGAATACGCGATGCGAAACCAAATTATAAATACCATTTTTTTTTCAGGTATTAGACCGATAGCTGTATTGTAATATTTTGTTATTGAATGTTACAATTCGCTTTTTAAATTTAAAAAATAATAAACAAATTCAAGAGTTAAGGCCCCACTGAGTTGAATTCAACATTGCACTAGCCCCACCAATCCAAAATTCAGCACCTCTATCTCAGTAACTTGTATAGCTCACTGGGCAAAGTAACTGAACATAGTCCACTAACGCAATAGAATACATATATACGCATCATCCAGTCTCTTTTTATAATGAACACCCCCATAATTTGAACACTTTTGTTCGGTCCCATGAGTGTTCAGAATAGAGAGTACTGTATATTCTTTTTCTTCTCAAAAAAAAAAAAAAGTTTTGCATGACATTGTTTCCATTAATGCGAGATATATTGTCTGACACCGAAAAATAAGTGTGGAAAGCTGAAATCCCATCTCTCCAAAGATTTAAAAATAATAATGATAACGTTGACATATCAAATGCTGCCAGCTTTAGAATAAATTTCATTAATATTTTGCGCGCAATTTACGTTTGCTGATTTTTCTTAACTCCCTTACAACTTAAAAAAATAAATGTGAACTTGATTTCAGTTTTCTTCAAGGATTTATTTTTCGTTTTGCTTTTCTTCGCGAATTTAGTGTTTGTTATTATTATTTTTTTCAATTAATTTTTTTTCCAATAAGAAAAAGTTTTTTTTTTTTTTGCTAACAGATAATTAAACATAAGGAAGACATACCTTTGTTTATTCAATAAACTAGTAATGAATCGGAATTCGTTGTTTTCAGCTTTTAATATATATATATATATATATATATATATATTTTTTTTTTTTTTTTGTAGAAATTAGGTTTTAAAATACCACAATATCAACTAGGACACACGTCTTTGATTTACGAGATAAAGGTGGCAGCTCATCGTGTATTTTCGTTCAATTTTCAGTTACTTTATTTTATTTTTATTTATTTATTTATTTTGAGGAGATACTTTTTTTAATTTCACGTTGAAAATGTTCAATTTCAGTGCAATATTTTCGAGCGCCTAATTATTTTTTTTCCCTTAGAGTGTTGCCATTTCTCAATTAGAAGTCGCATTTTAAAATGTAAGAAAGATCTCTGAAAATTAAAGTCGTACAAAGATGAGATCTGGTGAAATGGATTCCCCGAAAAATTACAATATTTTCAGTACCTGCTTCAACTCTCAGTTTGCTGCTGCTCTTATGGCAGATGATTAGACAGGTGCTACAATTTCTCGTTTGAGAACTCGAATTTCAATATGTAAGAAGAAAGAAGATAATGGAATTAATTTTCGATTTCAAATAGGCGATTCTCGAAAAAATGTCCCGCGCATAACGCTAAGTTTTTTTTTTATTTTTATTTTATTCAAATAACTATTAATTGAACATGGGATTAATTGTTATGCTTTGATAATATATTAAAGCATTCCCCAACACCATTATTTTTTGAAACCTTTGGTTATCTGGAAAAAATAAAAAGGTTTACGCACGGGATATTTTTTTGAGAATCGCCCAAATGACACGCTATCCCTCCTGGGTCTGTATACCTCCCCCCCCCTTCCATATTGAGTTGGACACGCCCTTGTTAATATAATATTCTTCATTATAATTTGAATTTGAGAAATAATGTATGCAAACGTTTTTGTTTTAAAATATTGTAAAATCTCAGGATTTCAATGGTAAATGTGAAAAGGGCAAAGCAGTATCGCTAAACGCATTGCGCTTCAAGCAATTTCTTTATTAGAATGCATGAGAAAGATAAGGGGTTTATTTATTTATTTATTTTATATTCATAAATTATTTATATAAAAAAAACTCCCAGCACACAATATTCAGCATCCAGCTATTTCTTTATTAGAATGCATAAGATAAATAATTTTTTTTTAATTTTTTTTATAAATTAATTATTTTAAAAAATAAAAATCAAAAAACTCCCAGCACACATTATTCTACATCCAGCAATTTCATGAGAAAAATAAGTTAAAAAAAAGAATTAATTAAAGAAAAAATCTCCCAGCACACAATATTCAGCATATCTAGCAATTTCTTTATTCGCAACTCCAGAGCGCGAATACGCTACCTTGAGGTGATTAACAATACTAAAGAAAAAGGTAAAACATTCCATTCCACGTGTTTTCTTTTTGGTAAATTACAGGCTTCAGACCGTTTATGATGTAATGTAATTTCAGAAGAATAGAAAAGAAAGCTTCCCACAAACACGATGAAAAATTACTGTCATTCACTAAGCGTCAAAGCAAGTTATAAGTTGCGACATCTGCTTGTTTTACCTTTTTCATCCACCATTAGACAGTGGCTGCATTTCCCCCTATAGTTTATTGGAGTTACGAATTAGAATCATGAGAAAAAAAAAAGAGTTTTTTTTTCAATTCATTATTAAAAAAAAGAAAAAATAACTCCCAGAACACAATGTTCAGCATATCTATCAATTTCTTTGTTAGAATGCATGAGAAAAAGTTTGTTTTTTTTTTAAATAAACTAATTTAAAAAAAAAAACCTCCTAGCACTTAATATTCAGCATCGAGCAACTGGCATTCATTTGAATTTTGACGTCTTGAATTCACATTATGTTTTTCGCAATCACGAATTGCGATCGGACCCTACTCATTAGGTTTCTTTTATCTACAAATGGCTCCTATTGCAACTATAATTGTGAAAAACACAATTGGAATTCATGACGTCGAAAGTCAAATGAATTCGGGACAAATTAAGTTGATTCCGGGGGACATGAGCGTTACCACCCAAGAGAAGAGACATACTCGCGGAGGCCCGTGGACCCGAGGAGATAGCATTATAAGCATAGAAAAATAAAATCAAAGGAACATCAATTTTGATCAAATGAAAGAAATAAGCAATTCGTGATTGCTCAAAAAAAAAAAAAAAAAACCTTTGAACTATTTATACGAAATTGTATTTTCTACAGCGGCATTTTGCTCAATAGCGGAACCGAAAATTAACGTCACATTTTAAAGAAAAGTTACTAAAACGTCTGCAACACATTGACTGATGCATTATACATAATGATAACAATGTATTATGTATGTATAATAAATATATGTATTATATATGTAGGAATAAATACATTTTTTTTCACAATACATATATACTGTAATATCCAATGCCTAATTCATCAAATGCGTATAATACAGTGACCGACTTTTGTGAGTATTACTTCATGGAAGATTTTGCCTCCAAATGCAAAGTTCTGAACAAATATTTCAAATTGTGAAACAAATGATTGTACCTTGCTTTTTAATGCGAAATAAAAAATAGCAAATCAATAAATTACTTACCATTTTCCCAGTCATAGTCCCACGACCAAAATATGTCGTTTTGGAAAGTAGTTGAGTTGTAATGATTATCTCGAGTTTTAGTCACACGTCCAAAAGTTGTCACAATACCAAACGAAAACCCAACACAGATTAAAAAATAACCGTTTGACTTCCAAAAGGAGCTAGAATCTTTAACCATAGTCAGGAAATTGAATATTTCCGGGGAAAATATGAAAATTTGAATTTAACGCTTTGAATATATTGCGCATAGTCCTGGCGAAAATATACCATTCATATTTTGTTAAAATGCCTCTGTCAATCCATGAGTATCCGTTGCATATTAGCTATATTCTTGTAAAAATTATCCTTCTTTTACGATTTGCATGCTATATTTTTTAAATATATTTCTTCATTCATGCAAGTTTTATTCCAAAAATCAGTTTTATCCATTGATTGAAAATTCGAAGTCTTTCATTGCCAGGTTTGTCTTGATGTTTTGAGCATTTTCATCACTTTCTTGAAGTTCACTAACAATATTTGCACAAATTCCAAACGTGTGCAGAGTTTAATAATTCTAAATAAAACGCATTTAAGAATATATGCTTGCACAAATTTTAAGTGCGACGCCGGAACAGAAATTCTGAAATTAAACCTATTTTTTCCCGATCGTTTGGTCCAATCAGCAGAATGACAGAGCCGCAATCTTATGAATGAGCGCGTCCTTTTTCCGAAGTTCCACTGCAGTCAACGTTCTGTGAAATAGTGGCGAACAAGCAACAAGTGCACCGAGAGAGATCAGACTGCTTGGCCGTGGCGGGAAACTGGTTAGGGGCGTTCTTTCGCTCTTCCAAGCGGGCACTTGAGATCTTTTCAAGGGGAAAAAAATAACATATTTGCGTTTATTTTTTCCCCCTTTCATGGCTGCTTCAAGCTACACATAACAAATTGTTCTGGGGGATAGTATCTAGTTTGGTTCTCCGTCAGTACCTTGGACAGATAAGGAATTGGATGTAGTTAGCTGCTCTGTAGGAATTTTCCGATTTTGTTCATAAATCGTGTAACACAACACGTTTTAGTCGGCCGAATTGAGTATTTATTATGATTCATCTCTGATAATTCATGTCTGATGCGATAATTTTTACGGATACAAATGAATACGGTTACTTCCTTTTCATCCGCCTACCGTATCAAAATACGCTAAGCATGTCGTTTAATGAACTTGAAAATTGTGTGCTTCTTCACCACATTTCGCACCGTCATCAGGTCACTGAGAAAAAAAGTTTTAAATGATTTTTATCAGGGGATAAATTTTTTGCACTTATGCGCATGAAACTAATTATCGTATTACCTCGTATAATCCGGCATGTCGGAAAAAGCGAGGTTGACCAGCATGCCGGGAAATTCGAATTTTCCGGCATGCCGGTAATTTGAGGTTTATTTTGCAACAAAACAAAAGTAAATTTCCCCATTCAGTTCCAATCAGAAAGCAAATCTCTGTAAGGAAAAAAATTAATAAATCCCGAAAGTACACTTCTTTCAAAAATATAGGGTATTGCATATAATATGTGTTTGTTATTTATGGTAGTTCATTATTAATGGATTTAATTATATGCCAATAAAGCAATCAATTCAGAAGCAATCATCGTTGCTGCGATTTGTTCTTTTTTTTTTAAATAAATTATTTTAGGTTCCTTTTAGAGAGGTAAGTTTAATTTTTATTTATTGAATAGCTATGGGAAGTTCTTTAGCACTGGTTTAGGGACGATAACCTACTGCTTAAATGTTTGCTTACTTAGTTTTAATTCAATATTTATAACTTTGTTCGTTATTGAACAATATGTTTATTGTGAAAATAACAAAAGAAATTGTTAGTAAATACTTTTACAAAATTAAACTGTTTATTAATACTAATAAGATATGTATAGAACTTATATTCATTTTTAAGCTGAACATATTTTTATAGCATTAATTTTTTTTCCTAATCTCGACTTTTCCGCATGCCGAAAAGGACCAGTCAGGTGTTATTGAAAATCTGGTGACCCTCGAATTTTGCGGCATGCCGGATAATGCGAGGTAATACGGTAAATTTAATAACTTTGACTTTGAAAAGCAAAGTATTTCAATGGGGTTGTTCCCGAAATTTTAAAAGTATTTTTTTCTGAAAGAGAATGCTTAAAAACATAGGATTTAACCTTTTTTAAACAGTTTGACAAAGTTTAATATTTTTTAACAATTATTTTAATTGGTGCCCAGATTGAAATTCATTTTTTACGCTTCTGTACATGACATCACAACTGATGAAATATCATTCACTGATGCCATTGGCGCTCAGAGCAAATTATCATAACATGGCAACACGGTTGACAGCAAACATTTGCCGCGGCAATGGATTATCGCGCCAAAATACATCACTTGTGGAGTGATCTTCATGGCGCCCATGAAGACCACGCCTTATTTCCAAAATCAGACATTTCAAAAAATAAAGTGAAAAATAACAGTAGGGAAAAAAAAATTCTGCCTCTATGTTTTTTTTTTCTCCTACTATTCTATCAATTTCAGTGACTAAAAGTAGTACTTTCGACTAAAGGAAACAATCTCATTGTACATTTTCCGAACGCAGACTCCTCATTTAGAGTTTTCGGGGGGGGGGGGGGGCAATTTGACTCAAGGCAAATTTGAGAGGATTAAGCGCCATCATCCAGGGTCCGAAAAATTGCAAGATTTTCTCGGTTTGGTTTGTCCTGAATGACGCAAGGAGAACAACAAAAACCACTCCCACTTACAAGTTAAAACATTAAAAAACATTAATTTTTCAAAACCAGGAGGCAACTCTTCAGGGCTCCATCCAACCTGTTAAACCACGTGTAGTGGAAGGTACGGGGATGCCTTGGAGTGTAGTGTAGTGTAGTGTGTAGTAGTATGAATACAATAATACTGTAATACAACAGATTACAAATCTTTCAGTCGAGCTTTATTATTAGTCGATTTCAATTGATTGATTTATTTACTGAAATTTATACTCTACTAAAAAAAAAATCAAAGTTTTGCGAATTGTATGTCTAATTATATGAAATTGAATGTTTAACATAAAAAGCACACTCCAAATAGAAGTCGAAGCAAAGAGCGTGATTTAAAACGATAAAAGATTATTATCATCCAATTTGCGGAATTTTTCGCTTCTCAAAGAGGAAATAATCATTACCACTATAGTGAAAAAACTGTAGACATCTGATTTCTGTTTAGTGGTGTTCCCATAGGGTATACTCCATATACGCCGTATACTCTCAAACATTTTTCAGACGTATAACGTATACCCTCAAGCCTCAAAAATTTTCATATTATGACATACTGTCTGACCATGGATTGTATGGAATGACAACATCCGTTTTGCAGCCGGAAATGGACGAATCTATTATTTTAAACCGATGTTAGCTTTTGCAGAAGCAGAGTCTCATTCAAATGAGCGGAATACGCGCATCAAATTTTTACTTTTCCCCCTTATTCACATAGATTCTTCTTATCTGGACGTTTGAAAATTCCATACAATCCGTGGTTGAACTATACTATTATGTTTATGATCGCATACACATGTTGTGTGTAATGGATTATTGGGAGTATGCTCTCAGACAGAAACATTGAAGGGAGCATCGCTGTTTCTGTTTACAAAATATGAAGACGTGTTGACCTGAAAAACTAAAAGCCTTTTCCAAAACCACTTTCTTCCTCGGGATAAATAAAAACAAGGTCGTTCGGAAGTTTCTCTTTAATAACTGATAATTATTCCGCCTCTGCTGACGAAAAATCCAGTAACTGAATTCAAAAAAAAAAAAAAGTAATCGTGTAATAAATATGGACGTTAATTATGGATTGGAGATCATTCACATCGGTGCACAGTAACGAACCTTCCCCAATGTTTTTTTTTTTTGGGGGGGGGGGGGAGGGACCAATGGCTGTAGATTTTATTCATTCACTTATTTGTTTATTTGTTTATATTACTAGCGGTATCCGCACAGCTATGCCCGTAGTAGAAAATTCAAAGATCATTTAGTTCGCCTGTATATTTGAATTTGTATTTTGAATAGTGGATGATGAATTTCTTGCCGAAATGCAATGTTAATTTGCTCGTCCATATTGTGGTAATTTGCTCGTCCATATTGTGGTAATTTCCTCGTTCATGTTATGATAATTTAATCGTCCATGTTGTGGTAGTTCGCTCGGTGTAGAGGAATTAAATCCACCAATGGTGGTAAAAATAAAATCATAGAAAACGAACAAAATCGAAATTTTCAAAAATCGCTTCGAGGTGCACACCTCCATGCTACAAACTAATTTTGTAAGAAATTTCATGAAAATCGGCCGAACTGTCTGCGCATTACACAGAGATACAGACTGAGAGACCTTCAGCTTTACTATTAGTAAAGATAAAGATAATGTTCTGCCATTTCGAAAACTCAAACTGCAACATTGTTGCATAACACTGCACGACATAAAAATTGCTTTTCACAGTATTTCTGTCGATTCTTATGTAAAACGGCTTTTGAATCCAAATATAACTGCTGTTTTCCCGTATCACTCTAGTTTTTTGAAATAGCTCCGTCCTATCTCTTTCAGTTTCCTATGACTTCATAGACGATATTTTTGTGATAAGGAACCATTAAATTTACCGATTATTCAAAAAGCACGTTAGTAAACACTACATGCTTGACAAATTAAATGATGCTTGACAATTTAAATGAGCTTGACAATTTAAATGATGCTTGTCTATTTGCCGCTAGGCAATCAAACCAAAGACTGTAAAATCTTCTAGCTCGCTAATATCTTTGAAATCTACTGGATAAAGCAGTTATTAGAACTGCGTTCCAAGAAAAAAAGAAAAGAAAGAAAGAAAATGAAAAAAGAAAGAAAAGGAAGAAAAAGATTAGATGATAAAAAAAAAGAAAGGAAACCCAGGATTTAAATTTTTAGCACTCTAAAAACTGGACCACTTGATGGCTAGGGCATTTTTACTTTTCAAAAAAAAAAACTCTTGACAAAAATGCATCGGTGTTTCTGCGGATTTTGCAGGAAAGAGCTCAACAATAAAAAGTGGAGATTTTTGATCAAAGAGCATAAGTAGAAAATCGTGTATCTGGTGCGAGTTCAGCTCCAGAGTTTTCTCAGAGTCTTTCCAAAGTGGTTTCTGATGTTGCTTTATTTATAAAACCAAGTGGGAGGGAATTCTGAAAACCGGTGGTTGATTTTAAGTCCCCTTGATTATTTTCTGACACGTCCTTCACCGTTTAGGGAAACAATGGATAGCATTAACCAAAAGAAACTGATATTCCGACTCGAGTCTATTAACCTTCTCTTGTGGAGTACTTGACCCCAGTCGCGAGCTACGCCAGAGTAACGCTTTTCAAGATCTTGGTGGTGAAGTTCTTGATGATGAATAATGGATCGTATCGGATCGAGTAATGTGGGGTTGAGATCCGTCAAAAAATAGCACGCGTGGAGTGGATCAGATTGCAGTTGAAGAATGCAAAGTTGAAAAGTAACTGCGAAAAAAAAAGCTATACTTGGCTTTAGGCAGGGGTGCCCATCTCTCCCCCCCCCATTCGACCCTATTTTCTTTTTTTATTTTTTAGCTCTCTTTTTATTTCATTTATTTTTTTAATATTTTTATTTATTTATTTATTTATTATTATTATTGTTATTAATTTATTAGAAAAGTTCTGTGCTACGCCAATAACACACACACACACACACACACACATACTAAATAAATCAATAAATAAACTTAAATAAATAAAATTAAAAAAAATAATAAAATCCCCCCCCCCATTTTGATGTCTCATCTTGCGCCATACCCCCCCCCCCTCTGTGGGCACCCCTGATTTTAGGCATTAATTATTCTCCTCTTTTTTTTCTTTTTTTTGTAGGTTTAAAAAAATATTATTTATTTACTTATTAAAGTGACACGATGATTTCAAAAAATATATTAATAAACACTACAAACTAGACAAATCTGTACCACAGAGCCAGACTAACGTAAGTCCAAAAATGGCAATTTTCAGGTTATTGATGTTTTATATGTCGAACCTTATTCCGCATCAAGTCATCACACAATAAAAAAAAAAACCTTACTGATTATTTATCAGCATAAAAGAGCTCAAGCCTTTTATACAATCCTTTGTATGTACCGGACGAAAGTTTTTGCGCTCTCCTGTAAAGTAGCAATTGTGTGAGCTACGTTAGTCTGATTCTAAGGTACAGAAACTAAACAAGAACAAAAATTTAATTTTTACTGCTGATAAGGATGAAAAGAATGTAAACAACTATCATATTGAAAGCTACAAACACACAAAAGATCTTTCCTTTTCATTCAAACTATGTATGCTGGATCAAACTGACTTTTGTCAGTTGACATTTAGCCATTAATATCCCCACTATAAAATTTCTCAGGAATTTCTTTAAAAAAAAATTAAAAAAAAAAATAAACAAGCTTTTTTAAAGCCTATATTTCAAGAAAATATACAGAATAAAATTTGTGGATTTTTTCGGATTTCCTGTGAAGAAATCTCGACATTGTATGAAACGAAGTGTCCAAAAAGCGTTTGTATGTTTGAACGCGCAAAACTCGAAAACTACCCGGCCGATTTCGCTGAAATTAGTAGTTAGTTTCTTTAGACCCGGAAAAGGTTTGCAAACCGGTTCAAAAAATTTCGAATGTTAAATCTTTTTTTATTCCATAAGAACAAATTTTCACATAAATTCTCAAATATGGAAAGAAAAATTACCCACACATATTGATATTATATGTCGTTGGAAATGACGGATTTTCCTACGTTCTATGCAATTTGATTCAATTTTCTAGCTTATTTATGGCGGGAGTTATTCGCGCTTTTACCTGGAATTTTTCAAGGCTTCTCGCTGGATTTCAAGCAATATTTTCCTCACAGTTACGAGCGTTTAAACCTGGAATTAGAAAATCTTCTCCATACAAGTTATTAACGTTTTATTTTGTGTTGCCAGGGTTACGTCTTTTTAGCTTCTTCGTTTGTTTCTTCTTTCTCATTTTAATTTTTAAAAGTAATTTATTTCATAGCGATCTACAGCCCTGATATGTAGAACGGGCAACGGAAATTCACGGAAATTTGATGTGTAACGGAATGAAATTTTTGAAAGAATAAAAAATGAAAAGCAAGCAAAAGTTTAAGTGAATTGTAATGAAATGCTTGGAGCTCTGGTAAAATTTTGCGTGCACATCTTAATTAGCGAAGCAGAATCTTTCTTTTTTTTTCCGAAAGGGAAACTTACATTTTCTTAAAGAGTTTCTTTTTAAACTTTATAGCACAAGCACAGCCGTGCGGGTACAGCTAGTTCTTATATGTATATATAAAAAAAGATTTGCAGGTTTTCTTAGACTACAAAAGTGTACTTGAGACTTGTTCCATATGACTTGAAACTTTCTCAAGATTGCAGTTCTATAGATTTTTTTTTTTTTTGGAAAATATATTTGTTAGCATTTCTTAATTTTATCTCAAACTTAAAAATTCTCCAAAAAACTTGAGATTTTCTTCATCTTTTTGGAAAAAATCTAACTTAAGACAACTTTTGCTGCATTAATTATTTTATCTAAATCTGTACAGATTTCTCTAGAAAGTAGCATGATGTCAAAAAAATCTTGAAATTATTTTCAGTCAGTGATTATGGCTTTTTCATTCCGACTCGCATAGAAATTTGAGACATGATAGGCAAAATCCAAAATATCAGCCAACGAGATGTCAGGGCTTTGAATTTCTCCTTTAAGGAGGAAAAAAAATAATCAACAATAGTTTTGCCAACTGATATTAATCTGTAATTTAGTGCCAAAATACTACTTCTGTAGTGAAAACTTAGTAAGTCCCCAAGCATAATACAAGGCTAAGTGACATCTAAATCACTAGCTAACGCTAAAAAAGAATAAATTTTAATATTTCTACGTTAGTTTCCCAATAAAAATACAATATTTTTATTAATTTTTCTTTCAAAAGTATCGATATCGCATTAATTTACTTGAGATGTTTTTTCAATGTGTATTTTTTAAGGGTTGGGTTTCCCTGCAAAAAAAACTTATAGCTCTAAGCGTTTCCATGAGTTGCCAAAGGTTGAGGACAGCTTTTTTAGAGCGACAGAATGTATCTTAAAAAAAAGTGGGTAAAATATTAAAAAAGATAAAAATTGACCTGCTTAAGTTAGCTTTCCAGGAAAGCGTCGCAACCTTAATTTATAGATGATCGAACTTCTTATCTTGGAAATATAGGAACGCTTTGGCAGAAGCGTCCACGATAAAATAGAACGATTGGACACGATAACGTCAGGCGTAAAGTGGCGTTGCCAACAAGCGGCGAAAAATTGTAGAATGTTATCGTGCAGTGTTAATGCATTCTACCGATAGATCCGAGCAGACGAGAGAAAAAACCGCCGGCCTCAGAACGTTTTTGATGACTCGAGGAAGGTGGTCTGGACAATTATTATCGAGTAATTTAGTGGTACAAACAGGGATAGCTGTGTCATTAACACCCCACGCAGATAGTTCGAAAGACGGTTTAGTAATAAATATTCCGACTGCTATTACGTAAGATGCATATTTTACGAAATTACGAGAATTTATTGAATCTAATGAAATGAGCTTAAATCATCATTTTGGACATGTGCTATCTCGCTTCAAATCATCTCACACTATCAAAGTGTGAATATTATGTTAATATAGCAGATGTGAATATTAGTTTTAAGTATTTAACGTTATTGGGAAGTCGTAGCATGTCTTTTACATGTATCATAGGTGATTACAGAAGGGGGAAATAAAACAAAAACACTTCCTACTGCAATGTTAAATGCCTCATTATCATCATCATAATAATTATTATCATTATCAGGACTTAATTTGCATGGGAACCGAGGGAATCTCTTTCTATGCAATTCTATATGAATTTCCGTACTTAGATGAATTTCAGGCTATTTAAATGTAAAAGCAATTTCGAAAGATTAGGAAGCTCCTTCACTTCTTTCGTTAGAAATTAAAGCTCTGATCATTATCATGTATATTTTCCGAAAAAGAATTTGGAGCAATAAAATGTATCTTGAAAGAAAAGCGTAAAATTCTTTAAAAAAAATTGCGAATTGACCTCCTTAAAGTTAGTTTTCCAGAAAAACGTCTCACTCTTAATTTATAGGTGATCGAACTTCTTGTCTTAGGAAATTTAGAAATGCTTTGGCAGTGTAACTCATGGAATAGTAATACATACGTCACTAAAGTCAAACACGAAACATAAGTAGTTTTCGAATTAGTAGTAGTGCGAAAGTAGTATTTACCATTTTCGCACATTTAATTGTAACGAAAAATTAACACATCCACTATCAGGGCTGTATTTAAGGAGTGGGTGTTTAGGGTTCAAATCTCCTCCGAAAATTTTCAAAACTATTCCAAAAAATCCTTTTTATCATTTATTTATTTATTTATTTATTTATTTTTGTTAAAAAATCGTTCTTGCTATTTTATTTATATTTATATATATATTTCAATTACGATGAAACAAAAAAATGAAATTTTTAAAAATGAAATTTTTGTAATTGAAAAATTGTACACACGCGGTGCTGTATTTGCAGTATTTGTTTTATTTTTTGCAGTTATTGCGATATTGCGAGCATCATTTTATGCAAAACAATGCAGCGTTTTCCGCAGATTTTTAAAACCTAACGCTAACGAAAGCATTGAAATTCCTATTATTTGGAAGGGACAAATATCTATATTTAACATACTTTTATTATTGTAAAAAAAGATGAATTAAGAAATATTACTTCGAACACGCATGAAAGGTACACGCATCTATTTTTTAGGTTATCGAAAAGGCATCAATTATTTAATAGAGGCACAAATAAGTTATGCAGTGTACACATCAAATTTTTTTCTTCATTAAATAAGCATATCATCTTCATTTGCTTTAAATATTCCATTGTAACAAATCAATATTAATATAGGAATGAAATCAAATGGAATTGATCATTCAAATTTCACGAGAAATGTGTGTGGGAAAGATAAAACCTTTACCGAAACATAAGTCTTATTACGGCCTTGTCCAATATTGTTTTCCACAAATTTTTACTGAACTGACACAGTATTTTCAAAAAATTTTATTGGTTACGGTTGCTGAAATTGTGACAGCAAAACTTCTGGATGACAAGAGAAACAAAAATTAAGAGCTAAAATTCATTAAAATTAAATAAAATTTATTTATGAACTGCCAGAAATAAACATAATCCTCTTTTCTTTTTTCTTAACTTGCTGTTTAATATGTTTATTTCACACTTCAATGAAAATATTGGGGACACTTCTTCCAATATATTCATAATGTAAATATAATTTAGAAAATCTATTGTTTTGGATTATTAGTCTTGTTTAACTGCGACAGTTTCTTTTTTTTTTTTTTTTAATTTTTTTAACATGGATTTTAGGCAACTTGTAAGGGTACTTACGGATTTTTATCTCATTAAAATCTGAGCTGCAATGATTACTCTTTCAAAAGTTGATCACAAAACAAAAGTTATTGAACATTTTTAATGCCATAAAATTAGATCCCTTGAAAATTTAATTACAAGTATAACACAACAAAATTGCAAATTTAGTTGTGCATTTATGCCTAACAGCACTGGATTTGTCAACAGCCGTCGTAAAGATAATGATTTTAATTTTGTCGGAACGGTTACTGAAAATATTGTATATTAAAGAATATAGAATCGTTCTTGTAAGTTACATTTTAAAATATTAATTGTGCTCGGTTCAAAATGTTTATTCATGTAATTAACTTTTTTTTTACCATGTAATCGTTTCTTAACTACAGTTAGCTAGACATGAAAATAATTCTTCTCGTACAATCATAAAAATTTCACTATCCCTTTTTTCTGTTTTATTTATCCAGCATTTATTTATTATAAATTTTTATTCATTTATCTTTAATCTGGAATTATCTCTGTAATAATTTATTCTTTATTCAAACGAAATTAACGATTACCGAAGATAGTGCGATAATCTCATTAAAAGCAATAAGTAAATTAAAGTGCTAAGTAATTATCTAATGTGATAACGAATGCTTAAAAGTAAATTTATATGCTAAAACAAGCGTATGCTAGAATAAATTACTGTGCTAAAATAACAATAATTAGCGAAGAAAACTTGATCACAGATGTGATTAAGTTTCAAAGTGATCATGTTTTCTTCTCTAATCGTAATCATCATCTAAATCGGTTTTTTACGACTTTGCAGCAATCGTAATTTACAATTTGTTGTTTCTTGTAAGTGGAATTCTCTTTCTGCTATCGTAGTATTAACTGCGATTAATACATGTTAACATTACAATTCTGGTCACAAGTTTACGATTTTCCCCATTTTGAAGATTTGAGCAACCTTACTTGTTCCTGATACAGAAAGTGGGGAATCCTTTTATAGAGAAGCCATTAACTTGACAGCGGCACCAAGTTCTTTGAAGGTTACACAAGAAAAAGGACATTCCTTTTCTGAGGCCCCTCCGAAACAGGTGTCATATATTTCGAAAACGAAGTTCTAGCTGACATTCAGGCAATTATGCCCATGCGTCACGCGCGGATATTACTGGTTTACAGCAACCGTAAAAGCTAAGGAAATCTACCGAAATCCTGGGTTATGTGAAATCATGTTAAGTCGAACCTGTTAACATGTTTTTAGGATTATTTTCATTTTTTTTCACATTTATTTAACAAAGAATTTGCTTTTCTTTTTTGAGCACAATTTTATTATTTTAAAACTGATATTTCAGCACCATTCGTCGCACAGGAATTACTTAAAATTACCTTTATGACAAGGGCACATTTTGTTTAAAAAGAACAATGTACGTGCCGTAAGCGCGGGCTACTTTGGCCCTAGGGTGCCTCTTTGGCCCAAATTGAAAAGAAAAAAAAAAGATATAAAGTTCTCTAGCAGCCTTCAGGAAGCAATGATTAAATTAATTTCGATAGAATCAGCTAGAGAGCATATCCAAGCAGTTTGACAGTTCTCCTCAAGCGGAAACACTAGTGGTTTTGTGCTCCTTGTGCTAACATGCGTCACTTTAAGCTCTCAAACTTTTACATGTAGAAACAGTTCTACATCTGCTAAGAGTTTGCTAAGTACTCGTTTATGAGGACTATTTAATACTTTATGTTGTATTTCTCAGTTGGGTTAAGGTTTGTGTTTAAAAATTTCACGATAACAATACGACCTGCATAAATTACGACCTGCTTTGGCCCAGCATAAAAACTTGAAAAAATCCGTCAGAGAGAATTGGAAAAGGAAAGAAAAGTTTAAAACTCTAAACAGAGAAACACAAGAAAAACCGGGACTTCTGATCAACGGATAATAAGGTGAGAGATTACATCCTCAATTCATCAGGGCTCAGTTACATGGCTTTTATTAAGGAAGGTGAAGAGGAACTGAAAGTTGCAAGAGGTCAAGAAGAAGTCGATCTACATCTTCTACTTTTTTCGAATTTTATTAATTTTGTTGGAAAACTAAGAGAATTGTGTTGTTTTAGAATGGTATGGACTTATTTTTCCAGGGATAGCTGTTGATGTAAGAGAATAAGAGAAGAAATAGTTAATGTTGAAAGCATAGAATGCATCAGCAAGTTTTGGAAGTGACCGACAATTATTCTTTCCTTTGTTTTACAAATGGTGCTATGTTAAAAAAAAATATTCAACCTCCAAAACTATTGAAAACAACTTGTGAGACGATAACTAGGCCTGCACGCACATTTAAATTTTTTTTTAAGTTTTCCTTAAAACAGCTACGTGTGAAGTCAGACCAAACAACGTAAGTAGAAGCACAAATTTGTGCTTCTACTTACGTTGTTTGGTCTGACTTTACTATTCAGCACAAAGGTATTTATTTATCAGCTACGTGTGACTCCAACTTCTTGTAAAACGTACTTTTCTTTCAAAATAATAGAATTACGCATGAACACACGTTTTTCTTTGGCTCTAGTTAGTTATACAGGCGAACTCGCTTATAACGATCGCAAAGGGACTGCAATTTTTGCTCGTTATTACCGAGGGCTCGTAAAAAGCGAGTTCGTGAAAAAAATCGTAATAATTCATCCTAATAGCTTTTTTTTCCCTTCTTCTTAATTACTGTTCAGTACCAAATAATGTGTTTGCTTTACAATGAACTGTCTGAATGTCTCTTTCTTATGTCATTGTTTTTGGGGAATACACATTTACACACAACACACAAATATAATTTTTAAATTTCCTTTACTCCACAAATTAAAAAAAGTTCTGTCATCGCTTGTTCTCAGGATTTATGATTTATCACTAACCTTGGTTAACTTTGGAAAGTTAAAGATAATTTACCAGAAAAGGATAAGATTAGCTGGAAGTCAATAGAAATTTTACGAATTTCAAAAATATTGCTCACTTTAAGCGGAGTTTGCTCGTTAAAAACGAGTTATGGTCCCATTGACTTAACATTGTACCAAACAAGTTTTCTGATTTCCTCGTTAAATCCGGGCTCTCGTTAAATCAGATATAAACGAGTTCGATTGTACAATGATTTTAAGTAGAAAAAAACATTTTGGGACAAAGTAACCCAAACGTAAGGGTAACATGGGTCCAAACAAAAAACGATTAAAAATGGTAATAACACTTTGAAACAAAATGATAACTAGTCAAAAATCAAATTAAGAATGCTTTTAATTTGTAACAAAAGTTTCCACAGCTTTGGAATACCAATAGTTTTAAAGTTATAGAGAGAAAAAATCAGAAAAGTTCCAAAATGTGGGCCAAAGTAGGCCGTGTTTACGATACGTTTGCTTCAAAAGAAATTTCAAATGGTTGTTTTCCTATGTAGCACTTTAAACACCCAATACAGTGAAACCCCGGTTTTACGTCCCCCGAATCTACACTATGAATTTCGGGAGCGGCTGCTTCACACGGATCAGCTAGTAAATATTATTAAACAACAAAATAAATTGCCGAAACAGGATAGCATTTCTGCTCTTTTATTTATCTGCATCAAATGACATAATCTCAAAAAATGTTTTCTGGGTTAAATATGTCAAAAAGTAAACTTTTTGAAAGTTTCATAAAAATCCAAGATGATCAAGTTGAGGGTTTTTTTTTTTTTTTTTTTTTGGTTGATTTGACATAGAAAAATCCACTGGTATAATTTTCTCGATGCATATGTCTACCCTAAACAGTTGAACAAGAATAATTAGAGCTGGGAACAGTCATTTTATTTAATTACTAAAATCCTCCTCCCCCAACTAGAAAGAAGTCTCAGCGTCAGCCACCCTCCCCAAAGAGATTGTCAGTGTACACCACTGTTCGGAAGTTAATTTATCCAGAAAGGAAGTTTTACCTTCCTTTTTAACTCTTCTGGTTTTTTCACTTTCATACAGCACTCATAGGAGAAAAATTGCTGTTGTAATTCATGGGACTGCTTTTACTGCATACAAACACATGCATGAGTTTCGTTCAACGCAAAAAAAAAAAAAAAAAAAAAAAAAAAATAGCCCTGGTATATCATTGAAAGATAGTTTTACAGTTTTTTGTCTCTCTCTCTCACACTCTCTCAAAATAGTATATATTTTTCTGCAACTCCTCCCATAAAATCTTTCATCTGTTATAAACAAAATTACCAGCTTCCTTAGATAAATCTCTCAGTTTACGTCAACCCCAGCGAACAAAAGTAACAGAAGAAATTGCGAAACCGGAAAAGATCGTCTTCCCGCCGTACTCATCCCCCCCCCCCTCACACACACTAGTTCCGACCATCTATCTTCCTCCTGCTGTCACGTGTTAAAATTTTAGGCCGGGGAAAAGTATGACACAATATTTGTCGATGGTCATTCGATGCAACACGATTTTTTTTTTTTTTTTTTTGAAAAGATAAAACTCTCCTGAGATTTCTTCCGCCTGCGGTCATTATGAAAAAAAAAGGCACTATCGGCGAATATATCGATTTTTTTCTTTTTTTGCAAAGACATGTCAAGAGAAGAGATACATTACCTTTTGCTCAACAAAATATAATATTACTTGTAGTTACAAATGAGTTGTTCGTGAACTATCGAGTTTTAAGCAAGGAAAGAATGGGGAAAATAATGAATCCATAATTTTTCCCCATCTTCGCTTTCTCAAATGTCGCTTAACAAAAGTTCCGTTTAGTTTTATAACTTCCTTGGACCAGAGTTCTCCCATTCTTCGCTTTGTCAATTGCCACTTGCTTAAAATTTCAGGAACTTAAAGGGATATTCCGAGAAAAGTTACGTTTAGCCTTATTATTTCCTTGGATCCATAATTTTTCCCATCTTCGCTTTCTCAAATGTCGCTTACTTAAAATTTTACGAACAACTTACAACAATGGATAGTCAGAGAAAAGCATTTAGCATTTTGATTCATCATAGGAAATAATTACACTCTCTCACTTGGATCCATAATTTTTTCGACTCTTTGCTTCATCTCAAATGTCACTTACAAAATATTTCATGAACGAACTACAATGGATACCCAGAGATGAGTTTCGTTTCGCAATTCAACTGATCAAAGGAGAGTAGTTCCACTCTCTTACTTGGTTCCATAATTAATCTCAAATATCGCTTACTTAAAATTTCACGAATAACTTACGAAAAGGGATAGCAAAGAAGCGTTCCGTTTAACGTTTATCAAGGAACCGAGGCGTCCAGAGCCTATATTTTTGGGAGAGGTAAATTCTCAATTTACTGAATAAAATTCCAAATTTTACCGAATGAACAAAAAAAAAAAAAAAAAATCGTGCATTCAAACGTACATGCATCTGTTGACAACAAACATTAGAAGTCGTTCCAAAATGGTTGAAATCTTCCAATACAGTCTCTAAATTTTTCGAATGGTCAGTCAAATTTCGTCGAACAAGAATTTTTTTTAGATTTGACCAGAAACAGCACTTGGTTAGGCATTTTGACTTATTAAGGGACAGCAATACCACTCTCAATATTCTTTTGATACAAGAGATTATAATTTATTGAACATAAAACACAAAAAGCAAAAATTAGTTTCAACTTTCAACCTTTCTTTTAACTAGTAGCGCAACCAGAACTCCTCCTGGGGGAAGTTTTTGCTCCTTACGTGTGTATATATCAGCCTACAAAAAATGTTATGGGAAATCAAAATGGCTTCTAACTCTTAAAACAGCTCAAAAATCGAACAAAACAGAAACATATTAACCAGTAAGTTACCATCCCTAAGCTAAGGCAGAGCTACATGCAATACACCGACATCCCGGTTATCCTATCCAGAAACTGCAGTTCCGTCCTGTTTTGGACTCATCGGTGTGGAATTGGGAATAACACAGCTGGAGGCAAATGTCATTTGATTGAAGCTGAGAAAGTCAACAAACTGGTAGATGAAGTAAATTTATCTCACCAGCAAGAGGCCACAGACTTCATTTGGATATAGGAGTAGAGGCGAACCCTCTTTCACTTGGTCTCAGTTAAAACGCAGAAAAGTTAATTTTATAATACGGGACTTGAAATCATGGTGAGTTTCAGCTGGTAAATTGAAGGCAAAACTTGGGTAGTCAGCATGGATATAACAATTTTATAATAAAGTACGGAATAACCGTGCTGTCGGAAAATTGCACGCAGAAATATAGTGTTATAAATTGTTATTTGTGTAATAAACTGTGTTATTTGTGTTACGAATGTCCTGTTGCAAGGAAAAGGAACACAGTAATGAATGCAAAATTTCCAATTATTCTTCAAGAAGAAAATTCTTCTCCCTTCTCCTCTCTGCTTTTGGCGCCAACGGCTCCTACCATTTCAAAAATAGTCTGCAATTGAAAATACATTTATTTCCGAAACATCATCAAAGTTTGCTGGTATAGCCTTTGAAATGTGTATAAAAAAAGCATATCTGCAAGATCTCGTTTCAACACTTCATTTACCTTCTTTGTGTGAACTGCAACCCATATCTCATTAAATCTCAACTCCAGTCTTCAATCCGCCTTGAAACCTCTCACCATTTATTCCGAATAAATCAATTAAATACCATCGTAAGGCGCCAGATATCAAATCGGGTCATCCCTGGATCTTGTTAACAGGCGTGGCAAAGCGGCACAAGAGCAAAAAAAAACACCGGTTAAATACGAGATGATAACAACTTCTCCATTATGCCAGATTTCCGAGCGTTTATGAGCAGACGATTATATTACCGCATTTATTTGAAAGTCAAATAATGGTCGTCTTCACGGTTGATTAGAATGCATCGTTGATGTGAAACTCGAGACACTTCATTATGACTGCTGCCATTATGTGGTGTAATTTTTTCTTCGGAATACTTTCTCACACGCATCCATCGTTTAATATAGTGCATAAACGAGTAATATGTTTGGGGAATTTGACGTTCGTTGCTCTTCTTTTCACCTCCCCTGTAGAATATCGAAGCGTGTGGTCAAGCCAGTGAGGGTCAAGTAAGTGCCGTTAGTAGGGTTGCCAACCTTGGAGGAACAATTTGAGGAGCATCTGTGGTGATTTTGAGGAGCAATTTGAGAATTTGCGGAACAGTTCGGTATTTTGTATAAAAATCAATGAAAATAACTAAAACCACTTATCTAAAATTGATTTAGAGCTTTAATAATCATTTCAAACACTGGTATAGAAATAATTACTTTTAATTAATAAAACAGCTTCAAACGCTGTTTCAATCTTTGTGAAAAAGCAAACTTAATTTCCCATATTTAAATGTTTGACATCATAAAAGCAAAACATGGGCTTGAAAACATTCGGACGGAAAGTGCGGAGCAAAATAACTTCTTTGCAGAACCGCGGAGTTTCACCATTTTTGGGGAGAAACTCTGCAAAATGCGGAGCAATTGGCAACCCTCAGTTAGAGGGGGAGGGAGATTTTCCTCTGCCTTATTTTAGGAAGCGCTACAAAGCTGAAAAAAAAATGATGCGGAAAAAAACCAAATATGTAATAGTTTTGAAACAAAAATTGTAGAAATGTTTTTCACAATTTGAAACAGTGAGTGCAAAATTCAATGATTGTTGCTCACCTGGAACATATTTTTTTGTCTTATATTTTACAAAAATATGCTATACTTCTATGTTTTGTAAGTTGGACGCTTTGAGTCTACGCAGCTAAAAAAAGCACGAGACAGTTTAAAATTGAGAGCATATAAGTCGCAGATTAAAGAATCACTATTCTCCTGCGTAATTTATAACGAAAATCGCAGCAAAATTTTTCACAATTTGAAACAGTGAATGCAATTCTTTTTTTTTTTTTTTTTTTTGTCCTATATTTTTCAAAAATATCTTCTAAGTTGGTCGCTTTGACCCTTATGTAGCTGAAAAATCTGACGTGGTAGTCCGAAATTGATATCATGTTTGGAATCAGAAGCCATAAATGAGTAAAAAGCAAGTCCAACATATTGCTTTTTGATCTATATATTTTATAAAGATAAGGTGTTACAATTTTTCACTGTGTTTCATTTTTACATAAAAAAGTAATTTATAAAAAAACAAATGTATTGCTCGCAACACACGAAAACGATTGAAATTCAAAATAAATCATTGACAGGATTTTGAAAAATATGTGTAGAAATCATAAAACAAATTAAGCAATCCAATCTTTCAGAATGTTTCTGAAAAACTCGAAAACATGATTGAAAAACGAAATAATTAACACAAATTAAATGGGATCGATACGAAATGAGTGATCTCAAAAGTTCATCCGTTAAAATAAAATAAAGAGCAACACCATCTCAAACCAAAAGATCTCAATTACTCGGTGATAAATTTTCCTAGAAATGATTAATGTTTGCTCATCAGAAATCTACATGCATCCAATGTCGAATTTGAGGTCGCAAAAATGAATAGCTCAATAATGTGAAGCAATGCTTAAAATCAATCAAAAGTTTTAATCCGCTGTCGAGAGGGCCTCAGCAATCATCAGATTCACGGGGTTTTAAAAGACGACTCTTTTACTGAATGAAATCAGAAAGATTCCACGAAGAAAATGCCTTCAGAATCATTTATCTTCAAGTACTTTGAATGGCTAGCAAGTGATGAGAATAAAATTCGAGTAAATCTTCAGATTACACGCGGTAATCCGCAGAACGCTATTTGACATTTTTGTCCTGATTGCTGCAAAAACAAGCAGATGATTGCTCCGGACCTTTATTTCAAGAGGGGCTTCTGAGAAGATCTTTAAGCGATCTCAAAATTATATCCTTGAAAAACATATTGCAATGGGATTGTTTCCTTCAGTCAAAAGTACAACTTTTAGTCATTGAAATGGATAGAATGAGCAACAAAAAATAACATGGACCCAGAAAATACTTTCATTTTCCCAATAGTTTTTTTTTTTTAATTAATTTTTTTAAATGTCCAATTTTTCAAACAAGGCGTGGTCTTTATGACGTCACAAATGATGCACTTTGTGTCGAATCTTTCTACTACGTTTTCACGTTATGATAATCAAGCAGCGAATTAAAATTGCGCTCTACGCTTGCTACCCCCCATTTTGGAAACGACCCCATTAACAGTTGAAGATACAAGGACAGACCAGGTAGTTCAAACAAAACATGAGACACATTCATTAACATATTTTATATTAAGGCTGAAGAAAGGTTATTTCGAAATGTTAAAAGCCAAATGAAAAAACTAAATTTTAAAAAACGAAATTAATTTGAATCATGGCATTTTGAATTCAAATTATGTTTTTCGTATTCACGAGTGTGTGTGTGTGTGTATGTAGGCGTGTGAGTTTGTGTCGAGGCATGAGTGTGTGGGTATGAGTGTGTGTATATATAGATATGTGTAAGTATGCGTGTGTGTTTGTGTCTCTATGCAGGCATGAGGGTGTGTGTGTATGTATGCGTGGGTGTTAGTGTCTGTGTGCGTGTGTATTTGTGTCTGTGTGCAGGCATGAGTGTGTGTGTATGTGTAGTGTGTGCAGGTGTGTGTAAGTATGCGTGTGTATGTTGGATATGGACGTAACCTGAAGACGGTTTTCACTAGAGGAGCAACATCGTGAGGCCGGTGGACGGTGGTGCTGCAGAGGGAGGCGGTGGGGAAATAAAATCATAGGGACATAAAAACAGTAAAATAAGAACAATAAGCAATCGTGATTGCTCAAAAAATTGAAAAGCAAATATATGCATAGCAAAAGAGGCGCCGACTTCTAGGGTGCTGCGGTGCTCGAGTACTTCCCAAAATATCTGTGGGGGTGCCGGGCACCCCACCGCAAATAAGCAGAAGAAAGAAGCGAAAGATATGAAGGGAGAAATCTTAATTTTCACCCCAAGTTTTTAAATAACAAAAGATACAACTTTTCATCGAGCCGAGCAGAGGGTTATAAGGTTAAATTAAAAATAGTGTTAATGTTTATATTGATTATTTTGGTTCACTCACTGTTGTAAAGAAACGCACCTGTGGAACTAACCTCTGTGGACGAAACCTTAAGTGAAAGTTGGTTCTTCAAGCAGGCATGCCCAATCCCCAAAAACAAGGGCAGACCTCCCCCCCCCCAGCAGCACAAAGACCCCCCAAATCGGAAGTCCCCTCAAAAAGAAGGAAATACCCCTTAAAAAACCCCTCTTCCTAAAAATTTCGATGGCGCAGTATGCGCCATGACGGAGCCCCGTGCCCCTAGGCGGGCATCCCTGCTTCAAGTATATTGTCAAGCATTTCTCATTTTAAAAATGTCTGAAGCGTATTTTCTTGAAGGTGAAAATTTGAAACTTTTCTCTTTCGGGCGCGTTTTTTTTTTTTTTTTTTTTTTTTTGGATTCCGTGTTTGAGCATCCTCACTGATTTTTAAAACCCGGCACCACTGCATAGTAATGACAAAACTGAAAACTTAGCTGAATGACTTTTTAATCTCAAACATTCCATTGGTTTACAATTATATCAGTTTGATGATTTGTCAAAATGAATAAATAACTAATTAATTAAAACTCGGGGGGGGGGGGGGGAGTTGGATTATGGCGCAAGGTGGCACCATCAAAATTTTCAGTTTTAATTTTTTAGTTTTTTTAGTTTATTTATTTGAATTTATTTATTGATTTATTTTTAATTTAAATTATTTGTTTTATTTTATTCTATTTATATTTTATTTCATTTATTTATTTAGTTTGCGTGTGTGTGTGTGTGTATGTCATTAGCGAAGCACACAACTTTTCTAATAAAATTATAATAAGAATAATAATTAAAAATAAACAAATAAATAAAGAATATTTTTAAATAATTTTTTTTTAAAAAAAAGCTAAAAATAAAATAGGGAAAGAGGGTTGAAAAAAAAATTAGGAGAGGGGGGGGTTTGCGCAGTTGAACTTGAGGGGGATGGGCACCCCTGATTAAAACGAAAAACCAAGATAACTAGACATTTCAGATGAACGACATCGGTACATTGACAACTGACTGTACAACATTCACTAATTGGAAGCATTAATTACGAAACAAAATTTGGCAACATGCTCACGATTTCGCCCAAAAAAAATTACATTCAGCAAGAAAAAAAAATATATATATATATATTGCTAAATATATGTGTTATCTGTCTTGAGAATCAGCAAGGGCGAAATCAAAATGACTCTAAACGAAAATTTGGTGTCATATTTCTGCTTCATGACAGTGATTAATATTTGAACGTGGATAGAACATGTTCCGTTGCTTTGAGTTTTTTTTTTTTTTTTTAAAGGCATAAATTCTGTTTCGTTTTTCGAAATTTTGAAACCGAGTACATTAAAAGTGAGTGTCATTTCATTATGAGAACTACATTTTCGTAGTTTTTTTCTCCTCCTCTGTTATGAGTTATTTTTATTAGGTAGTGTGTTTCAGTACGTTGGCGAAGCAGAAATAAAGGACGCTTCCAGGAAATGGATGAATATTGGAGTAAAATGGCATGATTTATAATGTGTAGTGATCAGCTCCTTTTCTTTACTAAGAACTGCCAACTGAATTGATAGGCCTTTCAGAATGAAAATATCTTATTCAGTATTTTTTTTTTTAAATTCCAAAGTGTTTTTTTTCCCCCTTTTCGAATGAGAAATGAATACGTTTGTTCTGTAGCATTTATTAGGAGTCATACATATCGGAACGTTAAGATTGAAAGTGTTTTATTCTGAATGCGGATTTTATGCTGTGTGTGTGTGTGTGGTCCCCCCCCCCCCTTCCTTTCTTTAGCTTTCTTGGTAGGAAAGTAAAGAGCACAATGCCCCCCCCCCCCTTTTTTCTTCAAAATCGAGTTTTAAGCAACATTTTACTCAACTTTTCGGATTCTCCATGCAGAGGAATAAAGCACTGATATTTTGAGAACCATTTTTTCACTTTATAAGCTCATTTTAATGACAATACAGTATTGCGATTCAACACAAAGAAAATTTTTTAACTGATGTCCTGGCCAACTTTGTTTTTGTGACTTACTGCCCCTTATTTCCGGGGTGCAGAATTGACTTTGCAGATAAGTCAGAGCCAGATTGGGACATGAGCAGTGGCATAGCTACTTTCTGACGCCCGGGGGATTCCTCAATTTGCCGCCCTTTTTTATGGGAAATGGTTGACACATTAAAGAGCCAAAAGTATTTTGATAAGATTTTAATAAACAAGAAAAGAAACTTATTTTTTTCCTTTTTTTTTCCTTGCAGAAGGGAAAAAAAAGTAATTCAGAGTCCCACCGAAACATCCAAAGCAAGTTAAAATTCGGAATTTTAAGCAATTTTTAGTAACAATTATCGAAAAGATGCTTAGAGCTCCCTCCAATTTTTTCTTTTGTTTTCAAAATTAAAATTAGTTTTATGCATTCTTTGGTGACGTTAGGGGGGACGGGCTTCTCAAGAAAGTTTTTGGAAACTGAAGTGTTAAGAAAGCAATTTTAGGCTATTTTTGGATACGTGAAGATTGGGGAAGGTTCGGGGGCGCTGTCCGGAATGCTTTTCAACAAAGTTGAAAAACACATACATAAATGTAGTCTGTATCTAGTAATGTAAGGGTTTCTCCTAACTCCAACAAAGACTGGATTTTCCTCCAGAAATATTTTGAAACATGAAATAAATTTTAGTCTATCTTTGATGACGTTAAAGAGAATAGGGAACGTTCAGGAGCTCTCTGGAAATTTTTCGATGCCGAAGTTTCAAAGATGCAATTGAAGGCTATCTTTGACGGCATAACTTTCCAAATGTTTCCAGAAATGCTGGGAAGTGAGATGGCTTTCCGTCTCCCATGAAAACTTTTTGAAAATGACATCCTAAAAACGTGATTTCAGCCGTTGTTTGACGGACAAGGACAACGTTATGAGAGAGAGTTCGGAGGAATCCCACCCAAAAATTTTTTTCGAAAAACTGTTGCTTATTTTAAGCTCTTCCTTACTGAGAACAAAAGGATTTGCGGTCTTCCCCCAGAAATGTCTAAAAACGAAATTTGGAGCCAACTGTTATGACGTTAGGTGACTTCGTGCACATCTGGGGTCACACCTTAGAATTTTTCTGAAGTTGTTTAAAAAACCCAACTTTAAGCTATTTATGGAGACATTGGACGAGATGGGTATTTTAAAGCTATGATGTCCTAAATTTGTACAGGAAGCATCAGAGCTTGACCATTCTCAGGAATTTGTTGGTATTGAAGTTATAAAAACTCAATAATCAGAACTAGGCTAAAAGATGACATGTGAGCGGATGGGGTGGGCGTTATCCCTTGGAAATGTTTCGAGACCAAATTTGGATTATTCTCTTTTTCTCTAATAGAGGTCGAAATGCGAAAGGCTTCGCCTGTGAAACTCATTGTATAAAGGAATTAGTTGATATAGTGCAGTAGTATAAGCAATTATTATTCGAGTTGTGAATAATTTTTTTTATAAAATAAACATAGAATCCATTCTGTCTTAGTGAAAATTTTGTAGTCAATGACCAATCAAAGCAATTGTTTAAACAGGTAATGCTATCCTGAAAATGAGCTAGAAATCGCCCACCATTTGAGACCTCTCTCCTTTTACCCTTGATGTCACTTTCTTTTTTTAAAAAAGTGTTTTTTTTTTTTTAATACGGTGGTTTCCCCGGAACTTACTTAAAACCAAGTGGTAGCTTCATCAAAACGAAAGGTTATGAAATTTATCGTTTCCTTTGTAATAGTTATCCTTAACAGCAAAAATAAGAAAAAAAAAACATGTCCTTTGACTTTACGCTACCACCTCCCTCAGTCTGTAGCTTCAGACGAAGGAAAAGAAAAAGCAAACAATAGTGCTGAGATGTCCACAAGAAAAACACATGTTTTGTATTACAGTAGTTTTATTACCATAGTCGTACTAATATCTTACAATTCGGTGACCTTTTTCTTTTTCTTTTTTGCCTCTAGCAATAGATCAAAAGCATTATTTCCTTATAGGGAAATCGCGTTAAATTTTTTCGCATCAAAAGCGTTGCAGACATATGTAAGTTAGGGTATTTTATTACTTTACAAAGATAAAGTATATGTGAGGGTTGGGGGGGAGGCAGCAAATAAGATTCGTACCCAGTGTCCATAAAAGTCACAGTCAGGCTCTGAGCTCACTACTCTCTCAGCAACAACTGGATCAAAATACTCGACTGTGGTTCAACAGTTTTTAGCATTGCCAAAATACTTACTATTTCAGATCAACACTTTTGAATTCCCAAAAACAGTTTCAGAGCTTTCTTCTTTTCGAAAGAAAAATAACAACGGATTTTACTTCAAAAAACGTCCTACTCCACGTGATCTACACTAGAATAAACATGCACGCAGAAAAGACGGCACTAAAAACTTCTACAAAGCGAAAGAAATAGCGGAAAATTCGAAGGAGGGGAGGGGTACGCTCATCGTTTATGTATAACTACAGGGTGGGATGTTTCTTCAAACTTGCACGGTACTCTTTGTGGAACTTTTCTGGCCGAATGTTGGATGAATGAAAACACGTAGGGGTGGCTCCCTCTTAAAAGACGATGAACACACACAAAGCTGTTCTTAAAAGCATGCGTTTGTATAGCACACAATGCTCGTTGATACACGACTAGGGGGATGGAATTTTGGTACCGAACAAGATGTGTTTATATGTTTACTCACGGATTTCCTGAAAGAAATTTTCGTTCCAGTCCCTTGTTAAAGCTAAGCGACAAATATAAATGTGATAAATCCTAGGAGATGGAGATATCAAATGGTAGTATGACACAGGGCCCGACTAACTGAAAGTGAGGCCCTCTAGCCCACAATAATCTGGAGGCCCCTTGAAGACTGAATAGCGGAATGCAGTGTGGTTGATTTACAGGTTTGGGGCCCTCTTTGTTTATCTCAGAACTGTATAAATCATTTATCATCTGTATTTAAGAATTCCCTTCGCAAAATTGTGATAGGTAAATTCGTTACTGACAGAATCAATAAAAACTCGCCTATAACGACAACAAGTCGTAGTTTTTTATTATAATTTAAAGAAATGCATGTATTTTTCAAATAGTTGTAATGCTATGCATAATTCTGTAAGTAGTTGGGCCCCTTAGGATAATGGGGACCCAGGCCCGGGCGTAGTCGGCCTGTGTGGTAATCAGGCACTGAGTATGAGGATAGAGTAGAGCTATAAGCAGGTAGAGAATAGCATCAAAAACGCAGGAAGAAGAGAAGGCATGTCAACCTAAAGCCCTCGATCTGTCTCTCCAGGATCCAGGGCTTTACGTCAACCTAGTCGGAAACTGGGGGCCCTGTTCGGAATCGGAGTATTACACATTTGACGACAAGTTTTATGTGGGGTGGTGGACCCGGCGACGAAACTGACAAGGAGCCCGCCTCGGCTCTTGGCGACCCTGCAAAAACGTGTTGCCTTCTTTTCTCGTATTATCATTAAATATGTACAGTGGTGGTAAAAAAAAAATTGCACCACCCGCGCCGCAAAGGAGAGAAATATCATCCCGACTGCATTCAACACACAATCAAGCATCCCGTATCCCAGATGATTTGGGGATGTATTTCTGATCAAGGAGTTGGTGGACTTCACTTTGTGCAAGGAACGGTAAATGCTCAGGTGTATATTGGCATTTTGGAGGAGAAATTGCTTCCTATACTATCCGGGATCACTTTTACTTCAGTTCCAAACGTCATTTTCCAGGATGATTCTGCTCCGTGCCATAGGGTAAAACTGGTAAGTATAACAATTTAAAAACCTTTATCCTATTTAAAATTGCCATTAGATTTAAATTGACATGGGGTTAAGTAATTTTTTTTCTCTAAACTCATACGCAGGTTCAGAAATGGAAAAATGAGTATGGGGTCAGCAGTTTGCCTAGGCCCGGAAACAGCCCCGATCTACATAAACAATTATCAGATTCCTGCTGTTAAATGTTTATTTCGTAAGTTTGGCAGAATTTCGCATACATTCATCGTTAATCGGTCGGCAAAAACTTCTCACATAATCCCATTGTTGTGAAAATGCGGGGGCGATGCAATTTTTTTTACCAGCATTGTATATATTTATTTCTTCCAAATGAAACAAAATTAATTCCTTTTAGAAAATTTATTCAAATAATATGGTAGAAAATGCTGCAAACTACAAAATTATGCATTTTCAATCAGTTTTCCAGTTAATTTAAGTAAGAAGGTTTCTAGGGGGTAATTTCTTTGATCCCTGAGCACTTTCAAGTTGCTCTTCGAATGGAGAGAAAAATTATCTGCTATGCTTTGCTCAAACGTGGTATCTGTAGTTCCAAACTGAGAAATTTTAAACTACCCTATGCGAATTCCTGAGCATCACAAAGGACCTCTGTGTTAAGTTTGGCAAAAATCTTGTTTGCTTTTCATGGATTCAGCAATCTTTTAGTATACAGTCGAGTCCCGACTTAACGCGAGGGATGCGTTCCAAGACTCCTCGCGTAAGTCGAAATTTCGCGTTGTGGAAAAATATAAGTATACAATTGTTTTAGAAGCATGCCAAATTCTTTTAGACAGTTATAGACACCCCTCAAACTGCTTTAAAGCATTCCTCAACTATACACTAGTTTCTTACTTAAAAAACTGAACTTTCATTGTATTTAAACAATAAAAAACTGTTTTATTCAACATGAAATACTTTAAGATGCACAAAATAAAGATCAATTGGAAGGAAAGACATAAAATAAAACAACACTGTACATACAGTATGTAATAATAAATAAAATGCTGCACTATAAAACTACTGCACGGTAGATACAGTAACAATATTTATGAGTTGAAAAATGAAAATAATGATGATTTATGCTTTATGATCAGATCGTTATTTTTATCTAATACATTTTTAAATACTGTTGCTTCACCTTTTCTTTTATAACGTTTCAATTTATGGCAACAGCCCCTCTTCCTGATCTCTTTATTCCACAATAGAAGAGCCTTTTTTTAGTCAGAAATTTTCTTTTTCTTCCCATCTTCACAAACTTTAGATGAAGGTGCCACTAAGGTGCCATTATATTTCTTTAACTTTCATATTTAGAATGAAAAAATAAATAAATAAAAGAAGGTTATTTGCTGCATTAACAACGCGATGTGTCGACTAATTTGGTGTGGGAACTTTTGCTACCCGTGATGCTTTTAGGGATGTAATAACACTCACGAAATCAATATTTAGTAGCCAATAACGAAGCCGATACTTCCTTTTTAAAAAATTCGTGTTCTGGACGAAAAACTCGCGTTAGCTCTAAAATTTGCTAATCGCGAAAAATTCGCGTTATAGCCATTTCGCGTAAGTCGAATAGCGTTGTAGCGGGAGTCGACTGTATATGCTTTGCAGACCTTGTGCTAATATCATTTCTGTTCCTTTTTCATGTTGATGAAGTAATTGCAAGGTAGCGTGTATCTCCGGTATCTTGACTATCTAATGTGGAACCTCCAATTTGTGTCCATTGGTATAAGGACCACACACACAAAAACAAACCTCCATTTTTTTTATAAATATAGATTTCCGATGTGGAATCTTATAAATGCAAGAAGAAAAGAAAAAGAAAGCAGCAAGAATGTTCTTCACAAAACGTAAACATTGCCTCGTCATTATCTCTCCTCTGATTCTCCTGTTTCAATTTCCGTAAACGAAAGTAGACACTGTGCACTGTGCTTGATTAATATTTTATGTGTTTATTAAAAAGAAAAGAAAGAGAAAGGGGAAAGGGGAAATAAAATAACACCCACTTAATAGTCAGATATTTCAATTAGTCTTCCAATTCTCCGATAAAAGGCTCCATGTCCAAAGCAGCTATCTAAGGAACAGCATCTTAAACAAATGAATGTGTTTTCTTGAAATAAATGTTGTAAAGAAAATTTAAAGCCTATTAAGTGCTTCATTATAAATCTACAGTGGCTCCCAAAAGTGTTCGTACACTTTGAATTTTTTTAGTAAAACCAAAATAACTCGAAATTGAATTCAAATATGAAGTCCAATATTTTTTTCACATTATTCCTATGTCATTCTAAATACAACCCACTGGTTTTTTCAAAATATTGACGGATCTTCTTTTTGAAATGGGTCAGAAAACGAAGAGACTGAGAAATAACACGCCACAAAAGTCATCGTACACTCAAATATTTTCGAATAAATTCATGATTAAAATTATCAGATGCCATTTTATTAATATTTTTGCATTGTGTTGACCCTTATAAGTCATTTGGCTTTAATTTTTTGTTTATTTATTCCTTAATATTGTGCTTATTACTATAAAATCGCTGGTATTCGTAAAAAACCGCAAACACCATTCAAAATTCGAATTTGTTTCCCAGAGTAGCGGTAAATTGGTTTGAAATGAGTCTAAATAAGTTAATTTACTTGTTTGTATGGTAAAATGCTTGATAAAATGCTTTAAAGAAAGGAATCGGACCGAAAACAAGGTAAGAAAAGGTCAACCGGCAAAGTTGACAAAACGTGATCGGAGATTTAAAGTTGAAAAAATTATGAAAAAAACTCATTTGAGTGCTGTAAAAGTTTCTAGAGAGTTAAAAGAAAATTTCTACGTTTGATTTTCACCTAAATTTTTTCGCCAAGTTCTTTGATTAGCTGGATTAAATGAGGCCTCTTCTCGCAGAAATTTTCTTGGTCGCGCGAAAAACAGAAAGCTTACGCTTTTCGTCGCAAAATCAAGGATAAATAAGTTCAAAACGTTTTAGAATTACGTCTTACTTAGAGATAAAAATGAATTCAACATTTTTGGTTAAATTGTTGCATATTTGTAAGTAGAAAAAAAAATTAGGAACTTAATCTTAAGAACTCAGTTGGATCAGTTAATCACGACGGTGGAGGTGTTTTAGTGTGATGGTGCATATCAGCATCAGGACTTGGTAGTTTGGAATTTTTTAATGAAATAATGAATCATGATGTTCCTTTAAATATGTTAAAAGCCAATTTTGAACTCTTAGCCAAAAATTTGGTTATTGGAAACAACTTTGTTTTTTTATCAAGATAACGATATGAAGCACACGGTTTTCAACGTTTGCGTCTAGTGACTCGAAAATGGTCCTAAAATTTAGAAAATATCCCCTCAATCTCCAGATTTGAACTTAATGTAACGTATTTAGAGATATCTGGAGGCTAGATTATGAAAATAGGGCTTTAAAACGAAAATAGAGCTAGAAACAGTAATACTCGAAGTTTGGTTGAACATTTACTCAGAAATTACGCAAAAAAAAGAAAGAAAAAGAATGAAATCTATTCCCAGACGTTTAAAAGGTGTTATGAATACTGTATGATATTCTACTAATTAATAATTTAATAAAAAGTTAGATTATTCAATTATATATAGACATTTTATAAAGTGTACGAAGACTTTTGTGACATAAAATTTCCGGCACTTTTTGGTTTTTGATTTTTTAAAAATTAAGTTTTAATATTTTTTAAAAACTTTTCATGTAGTTTTGTTAAAAATTGCTCATAGATCTTATAATTAAATACCTATTCCGAAATACTAATTCTAACCATTGGATTGGGGCCTATTTCGTTGAAAGTCGCAGGTGTACGAAGACTTTTGGGAGCCACTGTATGTAAACTCGTTTTCTTTTCTTTAATCCCTTCCCTCATCGCTGTTCAATGGGTATGTTTAGAGAACATATAAAGATAACTGATTATTATCACAAAGTTGTTCTTCAACGCAATCGTATCATTCATTAACATGGGTTTACGAAAAGTCACACTTGCAAGACAAAAACTATAAAAGAAAATATGGTCGAGGTTTGTTAAGTAAATGGAGATCTAATTTGTAAGAAAACAATTCTTGTACAAAAACAAATATTTGATCATGTTAAATATGTCAATCGAAATATTAGTAATAGGATTTAAAAGCTAATCCTAAAACCAGGGATGCCCCGAAGAGAGGTCACTGGGACCTCCAAAAATGTATTCCTGTTTGGCGATTTTTGTCCAATAAATCGTCAAATTTGGAGTCTTTTAAATGATACCTCAAATCTCTTTTAATTAGATACGGACAGCTGGTATACTAGTATTTTTTTATGATTCTGTAAAGTTCGGATCTTTGTTCGGTAAAAAGAGACTTTTCCCCTCCTAAAAATTTTCAGTTCGGAGCGCCCCCTGCTGAAAACATTTAAATTGGCTCGCGTTTTATAACTGTAGAGAAACTAATGCTTTAAGTACCAATATAACAGCGTTTAGAGTTTAAATATTGCTCTTTTGACGCTTCGTAATTGTGAAAATATAAGATTGCACATTGCACATAAAATTAAAAGTGAATAAATAATAAGAAATATGGAAGAGGTGGAATCAAGCGCTTGCTTACGTCATAGAACGGGGTCAGTAACCTCCGATTTAATAGAAGCATACTTGTGGTTCTCGAGATGTGTAATGGTATTGAAAAACCAACTGCATTATTGTCATTTCAAAATAAATTTTAACAATTCCCCGCACGCATGAAAAAATGCCCGTGCAAGCATTGTTTTACCATGATCTAGCGCCTCACTTGTGCTTCTTTTATTTTTTACTTTTTTTTTTTTGCAGAGGAACTCCGTGAAAAAGTAGGGGAGCCTCGAAGTAAAAATTTTGGGAGGGGGAACTCTCAATTTACCAAATGAAATTTCGAATTTTATCGAATGATAAAACACGAGTTTACCTAGATATCATACATCACATAACATCTGATGAGAAAAAACATTAAGCATTATAAAATCAGTTTAAAAATTTTTAAAAAGGAAGAAGAAAATCAATATTCTCTAAAAAATTTGCAAGGTCGCAGTAACCCCACATCGGGGTTCGTCTGGGGGAAATGAGGGTGCTTTATTTTTCAGTTACACAGTCGTTTCGCTTTTCATACGTGCATCCTGTTATTACGTAAAATGAATGTTTTAGTTTCACAAAAAATACATGTTTCACAGCAGACAACCATTTTATTTAATTGTTTTTTCTCATAGCGATGTATGTGTTAGGGGTGCGCCGATAAGCAAATTCACCGATTACCGATTAATCGGCTGTTGATAATAGGCAAAGCCGAAAAATGATCATAATGATTATTTTTAGCACTTCTAATTTCTCCATGGGATTTTTTCTCTTAAAATTTCAACTTTAGAAATAGTTAATAGTTAATTTTTGAGCGATGATTATTTTTCTGCACTTTAGTAATTTTCCCAAAATAAATTCAAAATTTCATCCAAAGTTCTTTGAGCCAATTTTTTCCTGTTATTGTTAATAAAATTACGCAATGTTAACTGGACAAAATTATTAGCCTGTGATCAGCAGGCTAACTTAGGAACATTTTTAATTTAAAATTATTTTTTTAATTATTAGTATACATTTGATCCAAGACTGTTGCTCTTTATAAAAATGTATGAAAGGTTATCAAGAAGTATTATGCTAAAGGAGAAAAGTATCAGACATGAAAAATGAAGCAATATTGTATACGTGAAAATTTATTCAAACTAGAAAAACAAAATTTAAAAGTAAAAGTCATTAATCCAACCATAAATTTGTAAAAAATAATTATAATAAAAATAATAAAGCATGCATATAATTTTTATAAATATCAAATGAAATTTAGTAATAATTACTGTGTTGTTGATTCAAAAATTAATAATGTAAAGAGTAAGTTGTAAAATGTGTATACCTGAAAAAAAATAAAAATGTTGTGCCTTCTAAAGCTGGAGTGAGGGTATCATGACATTAACTTAGGAAATGATAAGTAGGTACTTCATTCGGCTTTACGCACTTTTTAAAATAGTTGTTTAAATTTTACTCTGTACAGTTTCATATTACATTCATTCAAAAAGGAATGTTTGCAGGAAATTGCATTTACTTATTGTTAGCAAATGTATTCAACATACCTTCTTGTTGAAGGTATGCTCGAAAAAAAGTTTTCCACCGATTAAACGGCGCATCCCTGGATATTGCGACTGTAGAGAGTCGTTTGATTTTTTATAGTCTTTTAGAATCATCAGGTTAATGTTCCCTTTTCTGTGAAAACAGCTAAAATTCGTAAAATCAAAACTGCATACCGAGAAATGAAACAGCAATATTCTCAATATTTTTTTACGTGTTTATTTTAACACGGATAACACTCCAAATTTACTTTTATTTCTCTAAAATACTTTTTCAACATCAAGATGTGTGATTTAACATTAATTTATGTAAAATTACCTACTTTAAATTAACATTAATTATGCTTCTCATGATGATGAAATTTGTATGTAATCTAAAAGTGAAAAATAAAGTAATTTTCCAGTTCTATTAATATGTGCCAATTACTGGATCACAAGGTGTCATACACTGGGGTATCAGGTGCCAATTACTGGTGATTTTGGTAACTTTTCATACATATATTTTTATAAAAATATCAATTCAAATATTTTTGCTTTCAGTGAACTAAGTAGATGCACAGATGTGCATTCTTTGATACAAAAATATTTTCAAGTGAATATTTTTTTCTAAGCAATGAAAGCTGAGGTAAGTTTAAGGACAAACTCTTAAAGTGCCAATTACTGGGGTCGTTACCCTATGTCTATAAAAAAAGAATTTTATCCCAACTTAGAAAAAGCTGGCTATTATCTCCAGAAAGGTTACCAACTGATCATTGAATAACGTAAAAGAGAGAAATTTTGTTTTCAACTGGAGAAAAGTTCAATCAAAAGTTTTAAAATTTTGGGTCTCATATACGATTTTATATTCTAAACAAAAACGAATTTCATTGTTTGTCTCCACGAACAGAATTAGTTTATAGTTTCTAAATTGAAAGCTAAGTGGTTACAAGAATATTGCTACTCTTTTCATTTCATTTTCAGCCATCGAATTTATCTTTTCCTTCCGATGCGTTGCCAAATCGGAAACATCAAGTTATAAAAAAAGACCAAAGAGGCTCGTCTGCAGACGATACGTCGCGACAACGTGGAGTCAAAAAGTATTGATTTGCTCGTGGAGTAGTTTTGGAATTCCGGAGCAGTTGAGAGCGATTGTTTGTGGGTCAGCATTTTTGGCGGATTTCCTGAAAATGTTTTCCCTTGCTTGAAAAGAAACAGAAATTCCAACGGGTAATAAAATATTATGTTAAGAAATAAAACCCATGTCCTCTTTCGTTGAATTTATTATGTAATTGTCTGCAATAAAACAATTTTGAAATGAATTAAAGCTGCTGTTTTCAACTGTCTGTAAATAATCACCATTCTTGTAACAATAAAATAGTTTGCTACTCCCTAATACGAATAACAAAATTACAAATGTTAAATTGTGTATACATTTTTAACATGATTACTCGTTTTTTTCTGATAAAAACTAATAATTTTGAGTACATATGATTTTTTTTTCTTGCAGATGTTTCAATGGTTTAAGAATGTAAGCAAATGTTGAAACATTATTAACTTTAGTTCAACTGAAACTAAACGGTAAATAAAAAGAAGCAAATAAAAGCAATAAACAAATGGAACAAATCAATAGAATAATAAACAAACTCATAAAAAAAAGCTTCTAAGTCTAAATTCCTTAAAACGTATAACATTATTTGCATTTTTTATTGACAAAAAGTTCCAGAGAAAAACAAAGAGATAATTTGCAGAAAACTTCATTTTACTCAATAAGAAAAAAAAAAGCTTTTCGATATTTTAAGGCTCTTGAAACCTAAGCATTGAATTTACTCATCAAAAATTTTAATTGCGTTCAACAAAAATAAGAAAAAATGTATCTTTAACAAATCTAATGACAAAATCATGCAACAAAAACATACAGTCGCAAAAATGTAATTATTGAGAAGTTTTTTTTTTTTTTTTTTTTGAGAAAAACTCAATACGCATGAATATTTTCTTTCAGCATAATAATACGAGGAGGTCATTCCCAACTCTAGGAAGTGGTGGCGATATTTATATTTCATATTTCGTTTTAATTTTTTGATATGGCTGGAACAGTTCTTTTGCCGGTATTTTGAAGATTCCGTGCGCCACGTGGCATATGAAGTTGCTGGGCGGTGTGTGGTCTCGACTCTACACGCGCTGCAAAAGATAGCCTAAAGCTGTTTTGGGTATTTAAATTTCGAGAAATTATCAGGGGCGAGTCGAAAACCCTTCATTTGTGATTGTGTAACACACTTAGAAGCTGTGTATAAATGATGACACACTTTTTTTCTTTTTCACCCCCCCCCCCCTCTCTTCATTGTCACACTTCACCTTTATCCCCCCCCCCGTCATACGTCACGCTATTTTTCACAAGCATATTCTTGTAAAAATGTGTGATGTCACACTTCTTACTACCCCCTCCCTTCCCCTTGTCACAAGCTGTCACAATTTCACAAACTCCCTCCTCTTCCGATGTGCGTGCTTATTTTTTAATAATAACATCCACCAAAACCAGATGCTGATTCCACCCTTGGTGGTCCAACAGTTTGCCAGTGCCACCGCTACTGGTATTGAAGATGAATTTAGAAGGAAGGGGGGAAAATGTACAAACAATTAGCAATTATCTAAGTTAATTAAATCATTATGAATTTACTTATTATTTGTTGGCTATTTAGCTTGTATTTTCATTAAAAGAGAAACAATTACAAACTTCATTTATGTTGAAATAATCTTGAGCTTTTTTGCCTCAAACTCTTACAGATGCAAAGGCTACTTTTGAAGAAAAAAATCTGTCCGGTAGGAGGAAAACCTTAGCCCCACTAATGTGTTAATAACTCGAACATTAACATTCCTTCTTCGCAGCCTTCGAAAGACAAACAAGCACTAGACAACGTTCTGCGGTGATGTCATGGAAGAGACTTCAAATCTAACTCATCAATAGAAGTTCTATTCGCGGGAAAGGGGTGGAGGTCAGCGGGGAAACCTGCTGCTCGGCACTCCATGTTTGGACATCAAGTGCTGAAGATCCGGAGAGGAAACACTTGAAGTTGCGCTGTCGAGAAGGAAAACACAAAATAACATCAGAGCGTCGACTAGGAAAATATGGTGTGCTTATTCAAGAGGAGAAAGTTGGAAGGAACTTCATAAGAGTCTTTCGAAGTATCCGTTTTGTATGACACTGATTTTAGGAGAGTGTAAATTGCCACTTAGCATACCATTCTGTAAGCATAAGCATTCTCCTCAACGAACAGCATTACGTAGCAGTTCGTGAGGAAGTCCGGAATGTGTAAATGCTCCAGCCATCTCCATCTCAGGGATAATTCTTATTTTTTGGTAAAAACCTATGTATATTATTTTCGCGGATATACATACACAAATGATAAAACGAGCTTGTCTATCATGGCGGTGAGCCCTTTATTACACACACACACACACAGGTTATATTTACAAGGCGTGAAACTACTCGTTAGCATTTTTTAGATCAGTACCATTTATTTTGGAAGAATGAATTGTTCAAAAACAGTGAAGAAAAAAAGAGAGATCAAGTCCATAAAAAACTAACATTCTAGGGATGGAATGGGAGGTGTAGGGAAGGAAAAGATGTGTACAATTTTCACTTATAATGTTTGACTCATATTTTACTTGAAAAATATAATTAAACTTTCAAGTGTAATCTTTAAAAAAAAAAAGGAATACAAGCTATTCTTTTCTGCCATTTTCTACGACGCTTAATTTTCTTTCAAAATACAAGCTGAAAATACTCTACGTAAAATTTTTGAGGCGTTGTTTCCGATTATACCGGATGAACTCGGCCATTTTTAGGTCCACTTAAGTCGAGTTTTTGAGACTCTACCGTGTCATTATTATTTTTTAAAACAGGAGTATTTTAAATTAAAGTACTCTCCCCGGAAGGAAATGGGCCAAAATTGAAGAAACAAATTACACAAAAGACAACACAATTTTGCAAAGCAATTCTCTCTCCGAAATCATTTTTAAAATAGCATTCATTCTTCTTGAAGATTTATTTCATTTTTAAGTCTTTTTCTATAAAATAATAATAATAATAATAATAATAATAATAATAATAATAATAATATTACATTTTAAAAATTAAATTTAAAAAATTGTACATCTTTGTTAAGAATTGCCTTCAGCAAAAATTGAAACAAGTCCTCCTTTTGCATCAGGACTTTATACAAGATTAAAATTTCTTTGGTTGAGCTGGTTTTAATTAATTCTGAACTGTTAAAAATTGAACAAAAACGTTTCAGAAATCTTCAAAGCAAAAAATGTTTTGTTTAAAGCGGAACCTGAAAAGTTATTTTAAGGATGCAGGAAGACAAGAGTAAGGAGTGAAGTCGGTAAAAACTTTCGCAATTTTCAGAAAGTTACAGCCCTGTAGCCAAAGCTAAGGCAGAAATACATGAAATACACCGCCAGCTCAGTCAATTCCAGCCGAGGACTGCAGTTTCGCGCTTATTAGCACTCATTAGCCCAGCATACTCGTCTGGTGACTGCTAATTCTGTATTAGCTACCAGTTTGTTTCGCACTCTTGACTTCCTTAAGAGGTTTCCACCTCCACCTCAGTCTCTTCCTACGCCGGGCTGATGAGTGCTAATAAGCACGAAACTGCAGTCCTCGGATGGAATTGACTGAGCTGGCGGTGTATTTCATGTATTTCTGCCTTAGCCTTGGCTATAGGACTGTAACTTACTGAAAATACAATGCCTTGTCTTCAATCTTCGAGTTGAACCGAACCATTGCTTCGGTCACTCGTCTGGTCAGAGCTACGTAATTCTGTATTAGCTACCAGTTTGTTTTGCACTCTTGGCTTCATTGCTCCAACTCAGTCTCTTCCTATGCCGGGGTGATGAGTGCTAATAAGCACAAAACTGCAGTCCTCGGGTGGAGTGACTGAGCTAGCGGTGTATTTCGTGTACTTTAGCAATTGTTACAGCTTCCAGAGAAATTGTATGAGTTATGAAGGATGAGCACAAATGATGAACACGATTTTAAAAAATCATATCCACGAAACTACTGCACATATTGCAATAAGTGATACATAATTATAAAAATAAATATACCAAGCTTTTTTTTTTTTTTTTTTTTTCAGTTACAAATGCTCGCCTTTTGTTTCACGACAAGCAACTAACCTGCAATCCAGTTCGTTCCACACGCCATGTGATATGTTTTTATGGGGTTACGGCAAAGACATTGATTATTATCAACCCCAGATGCCGGAAACAGGGCAAAAACTTTAAAAACACATTTATGCAGGATTCCGAACCATTGACAATGTCATACTCTGTATGTGGAACGAACTACAAATGAGATGTTGTCGTACAACAAAAAGTTCTAACACTGAGCATTTGAAATTGAAAATTTTGCACAATGTGCTCACACAAGTCACATTTTTGTGATTGAACTTTATTTAAAAAAAAATCTTTGTATATTTATTTTTTAATTCATGTATCACTTACCACAATATATGCAGCAGTTTTGGAAAAAACAGTTTTGTTTCAAATAGGGTTCATGATTTGTGCTCACCCTGTACCATTTTTTTCAGTGGCCTCTGATGTACTTTTACAATAAAATAGTGAAGCACAAAATCTGGCAACGCCATGAAATGGCTTTATTCATTTAGTTTTGCCACTGTTGGCAATAGGCGTGCTCTGGGAAAATAACTTTAAGAAAAAAATAAAGACACTTCCTGTTGAAGAAATTTTTATTTTAAAGCCCAACACCACGGCGATTTGTTTTTTACATCCGTTTTCTGTGATAACTCGTTTTTCACTCTTCAGTGCAAATCGACGAAATGTTCATGATTCGGAGGTTGTTGAAAGTGTTTGGACAGCTGAAACGGAAGAAATAGCTTTTTGTGCTTGTTTCGAGCCGATGTGATGTTCTTTGATCATATGCGTTGGAAAACGGGTCTGGCTCTTTTAATTCATCGTTCCCTGAGTTCAAAGGCGTGGCAGATCATTAACATGGAATCTCGCAAGGAAGGAGAAATGCAAAGATGGAAAAAGAAATTTCCATTTTCACTGAAAGTTTTTTTTTTTTTGCAATCATTTGAGTACGATGAACAGCAGAAAAAGTGCATTTTTGTTATTAGCTTTGGCGGAAATAATTACATCCGACAGCAGAATATTTTTTCAACAATCTGCGACGCTGCCCTAAAAACTAAAAAAATAGTCTGCAAGATAAAACAGACACGAATGCTCGGAAAATATAAATCAGTACCGAGAAATACTTTTAAGTACAATCAGGGGCGGACTGACCTGCCGGCGCCGGTCCATCGGGTCGATGCGCCCTCCCAAGTCTGAACACCTTTTTATTATTATGGTTTTTAATTTATTTTATTCTTTTATTATTTTTGGTGCAACTTCTTTTTTTTTGTGCTAACATATCTGTTCTAACTTCCATTCGCTTCTTTTTTCTTTTCTTTAAACTCTTTAACGTGTGTTCCATTGTTTTTATTTATTTTTTTTATATTTATTTCATTATTTTTTTAATTTTATATTATTATTTTTCTAATTTAATTTAATTTTATTTTATTTTATTTATTTATTTTATTTATTTATTTATTTTTTTATTTATTTTATTATTATTTTTAATTTTATTTTATTATTTTTTAAATTTTATTTTATTTATTTATCTTATTTATTTATTTTTATTTTTTTTTTTTTGCGCCCTTTAGAGGCCAAGGTTGGCACCCTCTTGCGGGACGTAGTCCGCCCCTGAGTAAGGTGCTAATACAAGTAGTATATGTTACCTGGTGATTATATCTTAGAAAATACCAAGGGTGACCATCACCATAAGAGAGAGAGCGCCTCCCCCAAACATCATGAAGACACCTCCCAGAGCAAGAGACTCCTCCCCCCCCCCCATAAAAAAAGAGAAAAATGCCCCGAAAAACGCGCACCGTTATTAGAAGTTTTAAGGCGCAGTCTGCGTCATAGCGGTGCCCCCTAGTTAAACACCCCTGAAGATACGGAATAAATCTTCATTAGCTGAAAGATAAGATTGTTGTTTCTTTACAAATGTCAGGGTTTTTTCTCCCCCAATTAAGAAACAGTCTGCAGAATTTCTCAAAAATCTGCGACACGGGTCGCAGCCTAACGCTGTTTCTGCTACCGGACGATTACATTTGCAAAATACCAAATAACGGTTAGTCTAAAATTGCATGCACTGCATGATTTAGTGGAAGTTGGAGCAAAACTGCAACTTTAAACTTTGAAGAGAACTTGAAAGGCATTTAGAGAAATTTCTAGGATTAAAATTAGTCAGCGTACTTCCTTACACATTTGAGAGGCAAAATTCTGAGTTCGGAAGTGTTGATGTACGCCGTTATTTTATTATTATTATTTATATATTTTGTCAACATCTGCAAACTAACGGTTTTGCCTCATGGCGGTGTAGTGAAGTATACCTTTCAAGGGGAGGGAGGAGGAGGGAGGTCCACCAGGCTTAGCAAAATCTAGTGCCTGGAATTGAAAATTGAAGAATTCAAAATTTGATTTTAATTTTGCATATACACTAAATAGCTATAGTTGCATAAAACTGTTTAAATGATGAGAAACATCGCTTAAAAACAGAATAGTAATTTTGATTTTCAACGTATGCGTTCAGTTTTTAACTTCAAGCAAGGGGTTTGGATCCGGGCAACACCCTTTTTTCTACGCCACTGCTGCCCCATGAGTTGGGCCATACCATGCCTGTTAAACTAGCATCACCTTAGGAATAGCTTTATTGCAGAGAAAACAACAAAACTCGCAGGCTTGCGGTCAAGAAATGAACTTAAGGTAATGCATTGCTTGCCGATTAACATAATGTCTTAATGTCTTCAGGCAGTTAAAATGGAAAAGAAAGCCGTTTCGGCCCACAAGGTATTCATATTGCGATACTTGGCCAAAAATGTTCTACAAAATGTATCGCCAATCTGTTTTGGTCATGACTGTAAAACTCGCATCACCTCAGGGATAGTTTTACTGCAGAGAAAGCACCAGCAAGTAAAAGGTAAAAGAATAACATAGGGGAACAGTGGTTGGGCTGATTTGATCGCTGACTTATTTTTGACTAACCTTTGGCCCCTGAGTACAAAACTGATCTCAGTTTTAGTCCATCACGTCAAGCTTTCAAGCTACATAGCGCTCAAAGCGAGCAATTCTCAAAATATAAATTATTTTTGAAAAAATGCAAGATAAAAGAAAATATTTTTATTCAAGCAATAACTGAACATTGCATACGCAACACACAAAAATTACCTTTGTGTGTTACTGATGGTACACGGTACTATTATACATTCGTCATTGATTCTTAATTTTTTTGCCGTGACTATACAGTGAATTAAAATTTGTTACGAATAGAAATAATTATATTTTTGGAAAATAAACATTTAGTTTCAATTTTTAGAAGATTTATTTCAGCTAATAGGGCAGCAGGGGAGCTTTCTGTGATGCGCATTCTCCGACGGAAAGTGGTTACCTCAGGCCATTCATTTAGGGGAATCTGGAGAGGTCAATTTTCCCCTCCGCCCCTGTGACGAAAAGATTCGATACAGTAATTTTTCTTTGCGGTTTACAAATATTCATTTGCCATATTTTCCCAACACATTTATCAATTAACTCTTTCATTGTAACAGGCAAGAAATTAATAAAAATCATAATTTATGAACTATCACTTGCATTCTATAACACACACGTTCTTGGGGGGGGGGAACAGCAGATTAAAACACCGGAGATGGCGAGTTTCTAACATCGAGGTCCTAGAGCTCCTTGATAAGGACAGGCTGACTTATCCGACATTTTGGTTCCAAGACAACATTGGATCCAACCTCGTTTCTAGTATTTATAAATGCGTTATAATATTCGCTGGTTGCTATGTCGTAAAACAATTGATGATAAGCTGAGTAAAATGTCACTTAAAGTGAATCTAGCAAGATAACTTAGTTCACAAATTCAACAACATGTATCGGGAAATGTTTACTACAATAAACCTCTTTTTCACACCTTATTTGTTTTTAATTTGTATTAATTAAATGGTCTTCATCTACAGAATAAAATAATCAAACATCGATCAGGCAACACATCTAAAGCTTGGACACCAGTTTTCTGCAAAGAGACTTTTGTACAAATACTACTTTTTTCGCCCGACAATTTTGGAACCAAAATGTCGGATAGATCAGCTCCAGTTATATAGGAGCCCTCGAGGACCAGAGAAAAAAGTGTGACGACACTCTTCTTGATACCCCATCGTCACAAGCTGTCAAAATTTCAGCAACCCCCCTCCCCCACCTAGAGGGCCTTACCTCCACCCCTTAAAGAGTGACGTCATTTGCGGATGAACCCTTTGGGACTGCCCATCAAACTAGCATCACCTCACGAATAAATTTACTGCAGAGAAAACCATAAAACGTATAGGTATGAGGTTAAATAAATAAACTCACGGCAGCGCACGCGAATGTTTGCCAATTAATTCAACGTCTTCTGAAGTAAAATTGAACCGAAAGTCGTTTCGACCGTCAAGGTGCTAAAATTAGTGATTAATGGGCAAAATCAAGGCCCGACTAACTAAGAGTGAGGCCCAAGGCCCACTTTATTTTGAGGTCCCCCTTTCTGTTCTTTCAATTTAAGTCAACGCAAAATAATGTTAAAATAATGTTTAACATTTATTTAAAAGAGGGATTTTTATTATGTTCACAGAAATGCATGATTTTTTAATGCTATGCACAACTTTTAAAAAAATTCGAGGCCCCTTAGGAAGATGGGGCCCCAGGCCCAGGCCTAGTTGGCCTGTGTGGTAATCAGGCCCTAGGCAAAAATGTTGACTGCCAAAATTAATTAAATTAAAAAGTTTTCAATGTTGGATAAAGTAACGTTTGACACATCACTAACACGACCAGAATTTTCTCCTTGAGAAGGATTTAGCTTCATAAAAGTCAGAGAAAGAACATATTTTACCATTTAAGGACCAGAAATATGCTATAAACGACTTCGGGAGGGGGTAAACTCTCTTTCGCTGCAATCTTGTGACGTATAATTCATGCCGTTTTTGCTTCAATCGTTTATCACACATTTAAATCTCTTGAAATGTCCCATGGCGAACCAATTTCCTTGGAGTATTATATACGGTTGTCTTCAAAGAACATTCAGTACGTTGAAATGGTTAGTTATATTTCTTAATGTCCACTAAATTTATGAAGGGGTCGAAACGCTTGAATTCCGGTGAAATATATGATAATTCCCAAATGCGATTTGTCCCCCGGAGTGCTTGAAATTGCCTCGGAATATACCGCCGAGATGTTGAAAATGTTTAAAATTACCCAGCATCAGTCAGAAAATGTATAAGCTGCATATCGAATGTCATATCGCTAAAAATAATGTTTACTCAAAATTTAGTTATGCGGCCGATCCAGTGATGTAGTTTCGAAGGAGGGGGTACTTTTAGGGGGATTTTTTTTTTGAAGTAAACGTAATGCAAATGTGATGAAAATTGGTTTTAAACAACCTTTTCTTTCGGTGACTTCCATCCCCCCCCCCTTAATCCCAAGGTGAACTGGGGCCCCTCGAAACTTTAGTTTTTGACGGGAGACGGGGAAGGGGGGAATTCCCGATTTGCCAAATGTTACTCTGAATTTCTCTGAAAAATAAAATAATAACATGCAAGCATGCTTACATCCAGTGAAAGGGGACGTTAGGCATTATTGTTTTAAAAAACCGCAATATTGTCCACAAATTTGCCGGATAAAAAATTTTTTGGGAGGTCACAGTGACCTTCTTTGACCTCACATCGGGACGCTCCTGAAGGTGAGTCCCTTCAAATATTTTTCTCCACTCACACCACTGAGTGCAATTATAGCCAAATTGTTTTAATTTGGCAGCAAAGAAAAAAAAAGCAAGGTGTGTCGTAAAGACACACGATAAAAGAGAAACTTTTGTATTACAGGGAAACTTTTTCTTCATCAATCACTGTTAAATAGAATAGATTGTGTTCATCATTCATTTATTTACAAAAAATTTGTCTGTGTCACTGTGCATCATCTTCTGTGCCATCGTTCTTAAAAAAAGAAATATCAGATGAAAACTCTCGATTCTAAATTTTTTAGGAACTGTGAGAAAATTGAATCAATTATTTTCACATGACGGTTTTTTGTATTTTTTTAAATATTCTGAATTGTCACTTCGCCTGCACATTTTCTCTCAAGCTGTGCTCTTATCCTTTCTGCGCCTGATCCTAACAAAACAAGTAAGGCCCTATCACTATTCGTGATTGCAAAAATTTTAATTTGAATTCAAAACGTCAAAATTCAAATTAACCTCAGAGGCTGGATGCCTTTTGCTGAATTTACTTTTTGACTTGTTCAAGATAAGAGTTTGAATAGTTTTTATTTATTAGTCTGTTTTTCTTAGATACTCTGGAAGAAACTGAAAAATTTGTTAACTCTTGCACTTTGTCTCTCAATTAAAATTCCTAAATGTAGGTCAGTACCAGTGAAAATCTAAATCATTCCGGTCCTTTTCCAGCCTAGCAGAAACAAGAAAGGCATTCTTTCTTTGATTCCATTTTTTCATCTTTTACGTAATTCCTTTCAGTAAAAAATTTAATAAATAATCGCATTTTGTGAGAGCAAGAGTTGTTTTTGTAACACTTTGTGCACTTAGTCCTTCGTGTCGCACTTGGTGAATTTTTAAACAGCTCTTTATTCACCACTTCTTAAGTCTTAAAGAACTGACGTCATTAATTGGTACTGACCCGGTTGCGGGGTTAACAACCTTCGGAACCTTTTGAGAGGCATGAATGGAAAAATTCTGTTCGCCGTAAAAGAATAGAATAACTGAAAATGTTCGTTCCTGCATGTTCGAATTGTGCTGCATCATCCAACGAAATAACTGAAGAAATATTTTGCGCCGGCTTGAATCAAACGCTTCTATTTGTTCGACGCCAATTATGTTTTTTCCGTCTTATCGGTGCAAATGGTCTGGTGAAATGATTCCCCGTTGAAAGCTCGAATAATGTCCTCATTCTTGTAAGCCATGATGAGAAAAGCTAGTGTGAGTGCGTATCTGTTGAGATAATAAAATAAGTAGTTCTTGGCAGAAGCTATAAAAGGAATTAATGAAATTTTTAATAGTTATACAGATAGAACAACCTTTTTTCTCCGAAAGGACTAAATTTGAGTGTATTCGAAGAGAGATCAAAGAAATGCGTTATGCTATCCCTTTAAGTACCATAAGCTTTGTTGAAAAGTATGAAATTTTTTTATACTTAAAACTGTTAAATGGCAGCAATAATAACATGTAAGGCGAAAAGATTTTTTTTCTTTTTCAAATTTCAATTTTTATTTCAATAAATAAATGAACTCTTCTCAACTGTGCCTGCTCTCACCAAATGACACAAATCACGTGCCTAAATTAAATTTAATCGACACATAGCATTACAAGGTTAACCTTGTGCAATGCGATGATCGAGATCTTGTGACTCCTCTCATCCGTAACCATTGATATAAGCTCCAAATAATAAATAAGCAAAAAAAGGAAACAAACAAGTGAACAATTTCCGAAACGTCATTGACCGCTAAAAATTCCTTGGTATTCGAATTTCAATTTGTGTCAGTGAATGTGAGCTTTTGTGAACAAACAAATATCGAAAAATGCAGAAAA